>NW_008659115.1:0-639 GCF_000695815.1 Acanthisitta chloris
GAGACACAGGGACAGGGACAGAGGGAGAGGGACACAGGGACAGGGACACAGGAGCAGGGACAGGGACACATGGACAGGGACACAGGGACAGGGACACAGGGACACATGGACACAGGGCCACAGGGACACAGGGACACAGGGACAGGGACAGGGTCAGGGACACAGGGACAGGGACACAGGAGCAGGGACAGGGACACATGGACAGGGACACAGGGACAGGGACACAGGGACACATGGACACAGGGCCACAGGGACACAGGGACACAGGGACAGGGACAGGGACAGGGACACAGGGACAGGGACACAGGGACACAGGGACAGGGACACATGGACAGGGACAGGGACACAGGGACACAGGGACAGGGACAGGGTCAGGGACAGCCCTGTCAGTGTCCCCAACACGTGCCCCGTGCCATGGGGCAGCAGGACACTTGTCCCCCCCTGTGCCCACTCACTCTCCACGGTGCTGAGGTTGTCCTCGGTGCCAGGCTCGGTGCCATTGGTGACTGTGGGGACAGTGACATTGTGACCAGTGTCCCCAGACCAGGGACTGGTGGCTGAGGAGTCTTGGTGGGGCTCAATGTCCCCATGGTGGGTGGCACTGTCCCCTCTGTGGGTGCCCATGGGACCAATGTCCCC
>NW_008659116.1:0-554 GCF_000695815.1 Acanthisitta chloris
CTCCTCTTGTCCAGGGTTGAAGTTTTGTTGGCACTTTTCCTTCTGTCACCAGTGATTTTAAACACCACTGTTTCATGGTTGCTGTGGCCAAGATGGCCACCAATCACCATTTCACTCATGAGGACCCTCTTTGTTAAAAAGCTACAAATCAAGGCGGGCAACTTTCCTAGTAGGCTCCCTTAGTACCTGTACCATGAAGTTATCATCTAGGTGTTTTAGGAATCTTCTGGACCTGTTTGTGCCAGCTGTGTGGTATTCCCAGTTAACATTCAGCAAGTTGAAGTCCCCCATAAGGACAAGGGCAGTTGATTTAGAGGTGCACCTTAGGTGCCCCTTAGTTCCTTAAAGAATAATTCATCAGTGTTGCTGTCATGGCTGGGTGGTCTATAGCAGACTCCCACAATAACATCTGATAATTATCCACAAAGAATTGTTTGCCCCTGAATCCTTACCCAGATGCTCTCTACTGTGCCATCTCCAACTGCAGGCTCTGTACACTCCGGGCCCTCCATTACACACTATGCCAACCTCCCGCCTTGCCTGCCCCACCTACG
>NW_008659116.1:607-918 GCF_000695815.1 Acanthisitta chloris
GGCTCCGCTTATGGCAATCATGTCATATGCCTGGCACTGGGCCAAGGCTTCAAGCTCCTCTTTGTTCCTCATGCTGCGTGTGTTGGTATAGAAACATTTCGGGTGTGGTTCATTGTAGCCAATGCCTCATGGAACACATTGAAGGATCTCACTAGCACACAGTCCCTCAAATTTTGGTGAGCCATCTCATTCCCTATCATCAGCAAGACTAGTTTTGTTCATTCCACCCTTGCAGTTTAAAGCTCTATAAATCAGTCCTGCACAAAACCCTTTTTCCCACTCCAAGAAAGGTGCATCCCATCAAGTGTCAG
>NW_008659117.1:0-1716 GCF_000695815.1 Acanthisitta chloris
GCCCTGCGTGGCCCAGGGTGGAGACAGCATGTCCTGGCCCCAGCCAGCAGCCACCAGCGCGGGGCAGGAGCTGGGGATTTGTGGAGCTGTTGATTCCTGGGAGACCAGCTGCCTCTGCCGTGCCCCGCGGCGCTCACGGGTCCCGCTGTGGGATTTGGGGTATCTGCAGCCCTAAAGCATCCCACGGCACCAGCAGCATCCCCGTGCCTGTGGTGCCTCCTGTCTCACACTGCGAGGGACATCCCCAGAAGGGTCTGCTCTCTAAATCACCCAGATCCATAGGAAATCTCAGCCGCGGGTGAAAACTTGTGACTGCCACACTGCAGAACCAGCACCCAGCTGGGCTCACCCACCGAGACCTTTTCACACATAGAGGCTGGGGGGGGGGAATTAAGACAAATCACCTAAAGGTGTGAATCCCTGCCTGCAAATGCGCTAAATCCCAAGCGGATATGCTCCTTCAGAAGTAAAGTGGCTTTAGCTGGTCGTGTCTTAATCTGCCCTGATTTAGGCTCGGCATGCTCCTGCACCAAGGGCAGGGCTGTCCCGGTGCCTCGGGGACAGTGGGACAGGTGACTCGGGTGGCACTGGCTGAACAAGCAGGGATGGTGCAGCTTCTCTGGGGACAGGACACTCAGTGCCAGGCACGGGACAGCTGCTGGGGGGATGCAGGATGTGAGCAGTGGTGTGGTGGCACATGGGGGACAGCCTTGACCCTGCTGTGCCATGTCCCCAGACAGCTGCATTAATGCCCAGGCTGGGGACTGTTTTGGGGACTAACTTGCAACGAGGGATACATTTTACATCAGAAATTTGTGGGCCCCATCCCTGCCCAAGGGTTGAGCTGGAGTTTCCCTGGCAGCGTGTAACAAAGCCTCCTTTGAGCAGCCAGGGGAGGTTTCTGGCACGGGCGATGCACCCTGCAGCAGTGCCCGGGGGTGTCCTGGCCGAGGGGATCATCCCCCCTGGCCCTCACCCCCATGGTGGTGGGTGACCCATTTTCCTCCAATGGCACTGGCCCTGTGCAGTCTCGGGATCTCCTGAGCCGCCGCAGCCAGCTGGCTCCCCAGCACAGCACACATCTCCCCACGGGTGTGCCCACATTACCCACTCTGGGGCCTGGGGGGCTCTCCTACATGGAGTGCCAAGCCTCCCCCTCCCCGATAAAGTGGGGCTTTTAACCCAGCCCCTTTCCTCAGGGATGCTGCATGGACTGGAGTAGGAGCCACATCCCTGCAACGTCCCTCTTTCCAGGTAGGATGGAGACTGAAGCAAACCCAATCCTAAAGCTGGTGCCAGTGCCTGTAGCCATGCCCTGGGCAGCAGCAATTGCCCTCGGGTCTGAGGAGGGCTGTAAGATGTTGAGAGGGTGTTTTGCTGAGACTGGCCCTGGCCCTGGAACAGGGATTGCCTCCACCAGGAGCCTGCAAAAGGTGCGAGGTTGGGACCTCTGCCTAGGGTAGGTCAACCAGAGAGCTTTGCAGGGAATTAAGGGAAAGTAAAGAATAAATAAGGAGTAACTCCCCCCAGGCTGCCTCTCCTTTGGCTCACCTCTCTCCCCCTCCCCATACCGATTCCCCTCAGCTCTTTCTTCTTCATTCAGATACAAATACCACAAAAACTCATGGACCCAGACAGAGCTGCTCATATGGGGAGCTGGGGCTGGAAACTGTTCCTCTGCTTTCATGTTTTCTGGCACCTAGGCAAGAAGAGACT
>NW_008659117.1:1736-4805 GCF_000695815.1 Acanthisitta chloris
AAGGCAAAAAACTTGCTCCTGGCTGGGTGTGCCCAGATCACACAGTGATCCATGTGTGGCCTGCAGGACCTTGGCTAGTGTGTTGAGTGCACCCACATGCCCAGCTCCCTCTGTGCCCCATGCCAGGGTCACCCCAGGGTGACACACTGCAGCTTTTTTCTCACCCCTAAAGCTCCTGCACCCCTAGACACAGCACACAACCAGGGCCTGGTGGTTACAAATGGCAGAGCAGCTGTTTGCTGCCCAGGGCAAGTGACAGCCACTGCCCACTGGCTGCTCCAGCTCTACCTGTGTTTTGTCTTGGTCCTTGCATTAGGCAGGAATTTCATGGAAAAACTGGTTGGGCTTCCCTTCATGGATTGGGAGCAGTTCCCTGTGGTTGCTCAGCGATGCAACAGAAGGATCATTTCACAAAACGCAGCAAAACATTTTTTTTCACCACAGCCCTCCTGGATATGCAGTGCCTGCCAGCCTGGATCTGGCTCTCCGACATCCTGAGCTGCATGGGAGGGCAAGCAAGGCAGCACTTTGCCTGCAGTGGGGGAAACCTGCTCCCAGCACAAGGAGCCTGGGGCTGGCTGGGGTGGGGAGGCAGCTGCACACAGAGCAGGAACAGCTCAAACATGCTGGATACCCAGCCTGGCTGCTGGAGGGTGGCTGCAGGATAAACACATGGCTTGGGAAGGAGAGCCTAGGGGCTTAGGAAGGATTAGCAAGAGACGGGAAGCTGGAAGAGCAGAGTAAGAGCATGCCGAGGGGCTGGCAAGAGCTGGGTCTTGTCAGGCAGCACATGTCCCCGACAAAGGCTTGGCATGTCACTGCCCGGCCCTGGCGCCCGTTATCTGGAGCTCCAACCATCCACTTGTCCCTTCTCTCCTTTAAAAGGCATCCGAGTCCCTGCTGTTATCGGGCAGGGCTGATAGCACCGTCACGCCTGCAATAAACGGGTTTACAGATATCCCACTTGTCCTTGCAACTGGGAATGGATGTCCCCATTGTCCCTGCGACCCCTTCCCAAGGGGCTGTACCTGCCAGCCTGCCCAGGGCTGGTGAGCAGCACAGCCCCAGGAGACTGCACACAGATGCTGAGGATGCAGATACTTGTGGAGCACGTGAATCTCTGTGGAGCAGGTGTGATGCCTTCATGAGGTGGAATGGCAGTACCGAGAAGCAGTGCTCTAACCAAAAAAAGGCAAAATACCAGCTGGAGAGACTTGAGCACAGCACTCAAACCCACGGCGGTGTCTGGCACTGTGGTGGTGCCACAGCAGGGAGGCTGTGCAGAGCAGTCAGGTGCAGGGGCAGCTGGTGCTAGTGGCTCTCCCGCTGCTTTTCCAGGGGAAGGCAACAGTGTCCCAGGGGACAGGCTGTGCTCAGAGTCAGGGTTTGGTGGCAAAGTTCAGCTCAGGGCAGTTTGTCATTAAGCTCTTCCAGTCCGTGGTCCCTCCTGGACATATTGTGGCCAGAGGTCGTGCTGGCTCTGTTGCAACAGGGCTTTGGGACTCTACACTGACAAGTGTACACAGTGGCTGCCTAGCTTTTGTTGTCTGTGACCCACACACACACCACCTCCAGAACACAGCTCTTGGAGAGCTCCTGGGGTAGGAAGGGAGCTGGACACACATAATCCAGCACCTTATGAGTGCTGTGATGTCCTCATGGCACCATCTTCTCCTCTGGCAGCAAAAGGAGGAAGACCCACCCATTAGGATGTATTTGCTCCCAGTCCCCACCAGACATTACAAGCATCTTCCTGGGATGCAGGGAGAGGAGCGTGCAAACACACCCAGCTTGGCTCCGTGTCTGCACGCTCCACACGTTCCCCTCTCGCGTGTCCTGCCCAGGGGCAGCTAAGATGCAGCAGGGGGAACAAACTCGATCCTGCTCAGATGGAAAATCTCTGAGCGAGAGCGACTTGGCTGAAACCCTGCAGCAAGGACCTGTAAATCTGCTGGCTGTGACTCTGCCAGCATCCCACGGAGCACTGGATCCAGGTGGAGAGTCCCCTTGCAGGCGGGAAGGGAGGAAGCTGTCTGCAGAAGGATGCTGAATTTATGTTACTCATACTCACTCCAGGAATGTGGTGAATGAACTTGCAAAGCCCAGGGCAGGAATCAAACGTGCTTCAACCCTGACCTTGCTTGACTTTCTTCCAGGCTGAAGAAAAGGTGGAGACAAGCCCTTGGCCCCACAACCCATCTGAATTTACTGTATGCCTTTTCTTGCAGCAGCCTTCCTCCTCCTGCACAGATAAAATGTGCTCCTCAGAAACTGAATCTTTCACCAGGTTTCAAAGGGTGGCTGAGAGGGCAAAACCCTCCTGTCAGTCTGCAGGGAGGGAAGAGAGGGCAGCAGAGACATGGGAATATGGGGCACATCAGCCTTCTCCCTTGAGGAGGGCAGAAAGACCACACACACTCACGACATGTTCGTACTCTGAAGATGGTGATCCCAGCAGCTCCCATCACTGCTGGCTCTTGCAGCCTTGCCTAGAAAAGCACTGACTAAAAGGCACATCTACAGGAAAAACCCCAAACAAACACGTGCCAGCTAGAGAGGACTGTCATGCCTCGACTTGCCTTTCTGCAGCAATCTCTCCTTTCTCCCTCTAATGCTGCTGCCAAAGCTTATTTGGGTTAATGGTGTTTTTAAGCCTGTGCCCTCTTGATGGATTAAGAAAACCAGAAAGGATGCAGGGTCCAGTTTCTGTAACTGCATCAAACCCCTTCTTCTTCCTCCCAGTCCAAATCAGCTAGATTGATTTGTGCTTTTCCCACAGATCCCCCAGACTGGCACATCTCCCATATCCCTGCCATGCCCATGTCCCCGTATGGGCAGGTAAGTGCCCCCTCCTCCCAGGGTGGTGGGAAGCAGCTCCACCGTGACGCAATCCAAGCATCCCAAAGAGCTTCTCCAGCTTCCCAAGGTCTGGCTTGTGTAACACTCACACAGAGAGCCAGAGCCCGCAGCAGAGCTGGCACCGGCTCCAAATTTCCATTTCAAAGGAAATTTCAGGGTGTATTTTGCTTTACAACTCTCCAGTAGTGTCCCGGTTACAGCCTTCCTTCC
>NW_008659117.1:4857-14261 GCF_000695815.1 Acanthisitta chloris
TGCTTTTTTTTTCATACTGTCTCAACAGTGCTGTTACAGTCAGGGCACTGCCTGCATACTACAGCAGCAAAAGCAGAGATCACAGGGAGCTGCTACTGACAAGTGGTAAAATGCAAAATGCAACATAAAAAAATACCCCAAACACCACAGTTAACTGAAAAAAAAAAAAAAGAAAATCTATAACAAAAGCATTGTACCATAAAGTATTGCAGGAATGTTTGGGTTTTGTTTTGCTTTTGAAAGACTTTCCTGACCAGTTTCCTGCTGCTTTTAAGCCTGTAAAATTGCAAGCATGGTCTGTCCACGTGCACACCAAGCACAGCCTCCAAGGGATCGGAGCTGAGCCTGTGACATGTCTGTTCCCACGTCTGCAAGGCAGAAAGGCAAGGGAAGCATAGGGATGCCAAGGACACACAGCAAAGGGAAAATACCCAAACACATGTGGCAAAACTTACTACAGACTGGAGACACATGCTCCAGCCAGCACTTCCAAAGGCAGTGCATATGGAGTACACACCCAGCTCTCTGCAGAATCTGTCCCCATCATCTCAGGGGCTCTTGAGGAGGTGGAAGCAGGGGCAGAAGGGACATGGAAAATGGGACACTGCCCCAGCTGTTATGAACGTTGCTTTGTTACAAGGCTCTAGAGCAGGAGGGTGAATAACCAAAGGCAATTCCTGCAGCAGCAGCACATTAATGTGGATACAGAGAGGCTGTTACAGGAGAGGCTTAGTGACAGCACTGGCTTAAGAGTGACGCTTCGGGCTTGGATAGGTCAGTGGAGGGACCTACCACTCTGCCCTTCCCAAGAGCCAGTATTTTCCTTCCCTTGAGAAGGTATCGTCCAGCCCCTCCTCCCAAGCTGGTACAAACATAAGCCAGGGTAACACAAGGCAGTGGAGTGTGCTACCACACGCCAAAAAACAGCATCCCTATTGAAGGACACGCAAGGATCCTTCAAAGTCAGGGCAGCACAGGACATGCTCTCTGCTTGCCTGGACTCGTTCCCAGAGCGAGCTCTGGAGCTGCTCCAAGAAAGCTTTTAACTTGTTGGAAACTGCAGGGCTGGCACCCCCAAGTGGCTCCTGAGCTCTCGGTGCAGGCAGAGCTACGTCTCATCAATAGTTCCTCCACCGGGAACAGCAGCACAGGCCCCAGCACTGGGGGCTCAGAGCTCCCCAGTCCCAGGCAGAGCAGGACCCTCTGGTGCTGTGGAGACATCGGCTCCAAATCCCACCACGGAGGGACTGGAGCCAACTCGGACACAGAGGTTTTCAAAGCGATGTATTTATTTTGCTACAGGAAGGAACCTCTCTGAGAGCTTTCCCTCATAGAGAAATGTGATATAAAACCTTCCTGCAGCCAGTAATGTTTCTTACATACAGAGGGTTAATCCTAAAGATTGATGGAGACAAAGTGAAACTGCTGATGGTCACTGGTGCAGTCCTACACCACTGCCTACAGCCTGGAGGCTTTTGGTCTAGTAAGCTTATGCTCTTCCTGAGGAGCAAATTTGTCAGGAATGGCTGTTCCCTCCCACTTCTAAGTTATGAACAGAAAAAGGTGACCAACATACACTAACAACATCTGCCAAGTTGCACAGCTACTCACAGCCATGGAGCAAATCCTACCACTCCTGAGCAGCAAATGAGACCAACCACTGAGCCCACGCTGCTTGTCCCAGGAAGGAGCAGAGACAGAATGCAGATGAACTTCAATGCAGTATTTAAATGCCTGCGAGTTGGGCTGCCAACCCCCAGGGATCTCACTCTGCCACATGCAGAGTCATGCCCCAAGCAGCAAGACACAGGAGCTGGACAAAAGGCTCATTCAGAGCCCCAGCACTGCATCTGCTGCTGTGTTTAAGAGGAGGAGGGAGGGAGACACAGTCTGAAACCCTGGAAATGTTTAAACTGCACACGAGGGGAATCAAACTGTCAGTGACTTCTGCCCTGGCACTGGTGGCACAGGGATACACAAACACCAGAGAGAGAGAACACAGCTCTAGGATGGGAAGGAAGAGGCACGTGCACCAGGCAGATGGCACCCGAGCAAGGGCAGCTACTGCAGAAGAGACAAAAAGCAGATGTTTCACAAAAGCTCAACTTTCCAGGTTTATTAAGTAAAGTTAACTGAATTGTTTTCATTTTGTGGGGATTCCTTTCCGTCTAACCCGGTGGGTTAGCAGAGTTGCACAGAATCACGGTTGGACTGTGATAACCCAAATACAACTTTGGCTCATCTCACTGCTGACACATATGGAATGACTTGGGGGTTATTACATGCTGTGTCTGCTTGAGGCAGGTACATGTACAGATCAGCACAAGTTGCAAATGATAGTTTACATCCTTTCAAAACAGAGCAGGGCATTGAGCAAATGCACTGCCGTAAGAAGACATATGAAAAAGAAATTATACAGACTTGCAAATACATAAGAAGTTCAAGAGATGCAAGAAACCTCAAACACAAGAAATGTCAAGGGGGGAAAAAAACACTTAATATCAGACACAATGTGTTCAAATGAAAACCCAGCTGTAATTTAAAGTCCCTTCAAAACGGGAAACATACAGTAACGCAATTAAAGAGAAACCAGGTCTCATCCTGGGAGATGTGTCCAAAAGCACTGATGCACGAACAGGTTCAGAGTTCTAAGCAAAATGTCCCTGGGCATTGGTGTACTTGACTCTTGGAGCCAGAGCAAAGCAATTCATTACACTTGCTGGGCCTACTGCTGGCTCTTGGTGGCCTAACAGCACGTAGGATTCCAGATGTCAGAGAGAAGGCAGCACACAAACTGCTGGTTACTGGGAGAAATGCCACGGGCCACACCTCCCAGGGAACGACTAGAGCAAGGACACCTAATTCTGGTAGCCTGGTCTCCACTGCATACAACCTTAGTGTAATGTTCTGCAAGGTTCTTCAGTTCTTAGCTCACTCCTTTCTCAGCCTGAGTTGGTTCTATCTTGTGCATGAGCACAACTGGCTGTGCAAAACGATCCAAAAAACAGAAGGGACAGGACCAAAGAAAACTGGCTGAACCTGGGGCTGGCTTTCAGCTCCTATTCTCAAATATCAGTTAAAGGTTGGAAATTTATCTACAAAAGAAACAATATAAATGAAATAAAAAATGGCACCATCCACAAAATTAAAAAAGAAAAGAAAAGAAAAATCTTACAACACAGCCTCGTAAAAATGGCTTTGCAACGAGAGCTCAGTCACAAAATGAAAGGTTCTAGCTCTTCGTACATTGGAAGAGGAAACAAAGCTAAAAAGTACTAGTCCACATTCTCTTAATAAGTTAAACTTACTTTCCCTCCCCCTGTCTACAAAAGGGGCAGAAGCAAAAGGCTACCAAAAACTAAAAAAAAAAAAAAAGAAAAAAAGAAAAAGAAAAAAAAAAAAATAAAAAAAACAAAGGAGAGAGGCTTTCAGCTCCTATTCTCAAATATCAGTTAAAGGTTGGAAATTTATCTACAAAAGAAACAATATAAATGAAATAAAAAATGGCACCATCCACAAAATTAAAAAAGAAAAGAAAAGAAAAATCTTACAACACAGCCTCGTAAAAATGGCTTTGCAACGAGAGCTCAGTCACAAAATGAAAGGTTCTAGCTCTTCGTACATTGGAAGAGGAAACAAAGCTAAAAAGTACTAGTCCACATTCTCTTAATAAGTTAAACTTACTTTCCCTCCCCCTGTCTACAAAAGGGGCAGAAGCAAAAGGCTACCAAAAACTAAAAAAAAAAAAAAAGAAAAAAAGAAAAAAGAAAAGAAAAAAATAAGAAAAAGAAAGGAGAGAGAAGGAGAGAGTGTGAGAGAGAAAGAGAGAGAGAGAGAGAGAGAGAGCAGTCTGTGGTCAGAGGCTCAGAGCAGGGCTGAGTTCCTTTTAAGGGTTTAGAAGATGCAAAACAGTTCCTCAAAAGTTCCCTCTCTTCAACAGTTAGTTCAATGCTGTAGCCATAGAAACTCAAGTAGATAGTGGAGGAGAGATTCTTTCAGGCAGATCCACCGTCAGCGTGTGTTAATCCTCGATGATGATGGGTTCGTCATTCATGGGCTGGCGGAGCTGCACTGCCTGGATGGGCCGGAGGATAATAGGCTTGTAGGGGCGTCTGGCGGCTCGCTTGGCTTCGGAGGAGGAAAGCAGCTTGCGGATTTTCCTGCAGACAGCGGGGAAGAAAGGAAGGGATTACAGAGACCAGATGCTAAGGCAGTGTAGGTTTCTCCACTTCTCCAAGGGAAACCAGGCCTGCACACACAGGGGCTGCTGGCTAATGGGGTGAGCTGACACTGCTGCTCTCTGCACTGTCCCCCCTGGGAAACTTATGTTCTCTGATTTACAAACCCATCGGTGAAGGGGAAATGGCATTTTCCGTTGCAGAACCCTTCCCCTGCAGAGCAGAAGGCATTCTGGTCTGGCCTAGTAGGACAAGAGTCTACTGCTGTGAATATAGCACATGAAATAGTCAGTCAGGACAGCCAGTTTCCACACCACTAATTTGTTTTGAATTTACTTTGATCAGTCAGACATGCTGCAGGCAGCTTTGTGGGAATATACAAAGCCAAGTTAGAGCCAAACCTCTTCTGGCAGTGCTGGTCACTTCCCACCTGGTAATGCAGAGCCCCAAGCAGGTGCACACAGCTGCCTCTGCAAAGGAACCCCCCACAGCACAAACCAGCCACAAACACCTGGTCACCCATGGAGCTGGGCAGGGATGCTCCACACCAGCCTAATCAGTGAGCCAATACTGGAGCCTTTCCCACATGCTGAGAACACTAACAGGGTCTATCTCTCTCTCTCTTGTATCTCCCACACATTTCATCCAACCCAGAAATGGGCAATATTCAGGTCTTGCATTTATTAAGAGTTTCCCTATACGTTACAAGACTGGCAACAAGTCTTATCAGGCACAGCTAACAGTTTTCCATACAGAGAGAAAGAAAAAGAGAGAGAGAATGGGAAGGGAACACAACAGAGTTTTAAAATTACCAAAATAAGTTAGAAACAATACAGAATGATTGCTTGTTTCTTTTGGCCAATATCAGGCATAGAGCTAAAGGAAGTATCCTAAAAAAACCCAGAACCAGCAACAACGAAAAGTGTGCTACGTAATAAAAATGAGGAATTCATTTGCAGAGGATGTTGTGGTAGTCAAAGACATATAGAGGTGAGAAAGTAATATTCACCAGACCAGTTCACCAGTACCTACTACGTCTTCGGGTCAGAAACTGGAGTAACAAGAAGAGTCTGATAAGGCAGCACTGCCCCCACCTTGCCAGCTCCTGCCAGAAAGAGTTTTTGGCTTACCATGACACTGCACTGGAGGAAGGGCTTTACAGTCCACATCTCAGCCATCTCTCCCTCAATTTTAGTTAGTGAACATTGCTGGGGCCAAAATCCCCTTTTGTTGGTTGTGTTGGCTGTTTGGTTTTTTCTGCTTGGTTGGTTTGGTTTATTTTCAATAGAAAAGATACATTCTTACTGAGCTGATGCCTATCACTGTGCTGATTTGTCTTTCAGATGTGATGGTTGCTGAAGAAAGTGGTCAAAATACTTCCTCCTGCCCCTAAAACTTGCTCTTAGCACCACCAGAACTGACAAATCAACAACTTCAGCTGAAGATTTTGAATCAACTCTTGTCAGAGGTTTGGTCATCTCTTCACTCTTTTTTTGCCCACTGAGCAAGACAAGCTGCTGCACAGCACTCACATACACACAGACACATCTTTTGTTTGCCCAGTGTCCCCATTTCTCCAGTGCCTTCTGAAGCCAAAAGGCCACAGGGTGAGGAGAGGAGGGAACAGGGTGGTAAAGCGGTGGTGGTGGGAAAAAAAATAAAATCTTGATGTAATGGCTTTTCCAAGGCTTGTTTTAGCTACTTTTGATCTCCTTTCAGCCAGCAGAGCTCCTTGCAGGACCCGTGTATGCTCCATTAGCCACGCTGCCATCAGAAACACATCTCACAGCAGTTCTAGATTCTGATCAGGTCACCCTCTGCCTCCGCTCGCATAAGTTACAAATGCCAAGTTCCTTACTGTGAGGCTTGAATTCAAAACTTACTCCTTTCACTCGACCAACTTTTCAAACTGCTCCCTAAGAGCCATCCAGTTTTCCAGCATCATTCTCAACAGTGCTACACAAAAAAAAGGGTAGGAGGGAGCGTGTAAAACTTCAGGAAAACCTACTTTCTGTGACTGAAAACGCAGCCTGACCCTGAGGATGATATGCAGATACTGCAGCTAGATTGATTGCTACAGAGCCAACACAAAGCTCAGATTGTTTCAGAGCTCACAAACAAGCCTTACATTCTTGACACTGGAATGCAGCAGATGGTTCAGGGAAAAGTTAGAGGTGAAATGCCCGACACAAAACCCGTGCCACTGACAATTCTACATCGCTCAGGCTTCCCTGCTCTTCAACAGGCTGCCAAAAATCTCCTTTCACCACTCATCAGTCAGCTAAGCAGCAAGGCTGTAGACAAAGAAGCCTGGTGGGGGATTTTTTTCTGGCTTGCTTTCTTTCTCTATTTTTAAATAGAAGAGATAAGCTCTTACTGAGCTGATGTCTATCACTGAACTAGGATTTTCATTGGAGATGTGCTGGTTGCTGTGGGACTGATCTTTCCTGCCTCAGCCAGTGGTTCTGTATGAGCAGACAATTCTGTGTCTTTGCAGTAAATTGTTGTCATGATCAGCACCACACTTGAATGTTCTCACTGTTCTGTACAGGTCAAAGGGCAGGACCTTGTACAGACACACTGCTACCAAACACCTGCAGTATTTCATGTGGTTGGATGATGAAGATGTCAAAAAGGATTATGAAATAAGCCTTGAGCATCTAAGGAGTGAATTAGAGACCATCCCTGCATCCACAACAGCATGTGAATTTGCCAGAGCTACAGGTCTGAAACAGGATCCCAGTACCTCTGTCAGAGCAGGATGACAACAGGACTAAGGAAACTTCTTCTCCTGAAAATTAAATACTTATTCCACTTTATTTTCAATTATATATGAAATACCACTTCTTAGTTTCACAGCATCTTGCAGCCACAGAAAGGAGAAGGGAAAGATGTGGTAAAGATATCAGCTGGTGTGAAATGCACAGTTGCATTAAAGGTGTCCATAGGATCAAGTCTGACAGGGAAATTTATTTCATGTTTCCTCTGAGTTCTAACAGGGCCTTTCCTGCACTGAAATCTGATGATCTGATAGATCAGTGGTTAGTAACTTGTTACCAGTTACCAGTCTCAGGTTGCTTATGAAGCCATCTTTGGTTCTAGGCCCACAGAGTAGTCACCTGACACTTGAAATACTTTGCAGGCTAAGGAGGAGGTTGGGGACATCAGGACTCTGACTATGCACTTCATGCTGAACAAATGAATACTCAGAGTAATGCCAAATTTAGTACTGCCCGAAGAGAGCGAGCACTCGAAACTCCTGACCTCCCTGGTCGTTTGTAAAGGTTCAAACATCCAGTAACTCCCATGTCCACCTCTAGGAGCTGGAGGGAACGCTAAGTGCTTCTCTGCTGTTGGGTCCCTGATAGTGCAAGTGTTGACAGCTCCAGGCTTCAGACCCAGACAGAAGCCAGACAGCACCTCAGCTCTCACAGAGGGCTGGAAAGCAGGGCTGCAGCTTTGCTCTGACCTTCTTCGAGGTTACTCAGGGGAGAGGCATCAAGTTCTTGGGAGGAAACCACACAAGCTTATGCCTCTGCCTTCTCACCACACCCAGGAGCAACCCTCCCCTTCCTAGGAATAACAGTCCTGGGAACATGCACACAAAGGCTTTGCATTAGGGATCAGGTCACAGCTACTACCACTCTGTCAGCAGTCTGCAAACACAGATTAAAGTGAAACTCACACAATGAAAGTTTCTTTTACTACTTTTATCCTGTGGGTAGACCAACAAGAACTAGCAGAAGCAGTACCACTAAAGGAAGAAGATGGACCCTGCAGGACTAAATCTCACCACTACTCGTGGCAAATATAAACCACCAAAAAAATGAGGTAACTCAGCCCAAGGAAACTCTCTGTCACTTGCAGGTTTCCATACCCAGACACACCAGGTGTTCTGAGAGGCAATGCAAGAGACTTCAGCATGCAGAGCTCTGTGTATAGGAGGCTCTACTTCTCAGCATCACCTGTGACACAGGAGGCCCCTGTGCTGTCCCACTATGGTGGGACCTCCAAAGGTCATGATGGGTCTGAACCAGGTGAACCTCCCCCCTCAGTCGGCCTCCCCTTTATGCCCATCTCTTACAGTAGCTGCTCTGGAAGAAGAATAATCTGCTTTCTCTGGAATGCAAGTGATTAGGTATTTCCCAGCCTTTGTACTTACCTGAGCACTGGCAGTGGTTTCTGCATTCAGTTTGGAGCAACACATCTGCTGACAAGAACCCTGGTCTAACCACAACATCAGCTGCAGCACCCACAAACCAAAAGACCTCCCCCTTAATCCTCTGAAAGACCGTGTTTCCTACCTGGTTTCTTCAGTGGCCATGTAAAAAACATCATCTGGTGCATCAATCCAGTTCATCCTCCTCCTTTTCACTGGAGGCATGGATCCACCACGAATTAATCGGACTTTTGTTGGGTATGATTTCCCATTGAGCAGCAAGTTTCGGCTTGGTCCCTAACGTGATACATAAAAAAGCACAGTTATGGGCTGCAACAAACCTGGAGCAGCACGTGATAAGCACTCAAAGGAAAAGATAATTAAAGCTTTCGTATCACTTGTTGAGAGTTTATGGTAAATACTTCCCCTCTGGCCCAGGACCGAACACAGAAGTCACATATAAGCAATTGTTCACAAGCAGTACAGGTTAGGCACCTTCAATATGCAGTAGGACAGCAATACTCCAGCGACAGGACAAATAATAAATGGAAGGCATTACCAATAATCTGTTGCTTGTGTCTGAAAGATGACATCAAGTTCAAAAGATTGAGCATGAGACTTAGATTTCAGCTACTACCATAAATCTAGAGCAACTCTATTGATTTCGGGGAAGGAAATCTATCTACAGAGCAAATCAAACACAAAAATCAGAATGCACAGTTATTCCAGGGTACCAAACTTACCCATGTCCTTTTTGTTCTAGGGAGGTTAATATTTAGTGTGGACAGTATAGAATTAAATATGTTGTTGAAAACAAATCTAGTACTACAAAGCTTAGCAGCTTTCATCATAAAATCCTTTTAGCATTGAACACCACAGATTTCCCATAACAACACATTTGCTTTGAGAATCAACACAGGCATAATCTTCCAGACCCACAGTAACCCCCTTTGACTCAACTGGAAAAACATGAGCTGTTATTAAGAGAGGTGCAGATGAAAGGGAGCAAAGTGTTAAGCTTCCAAAATGCAGCTGTCCTCGATCACTGAAGTCCAGTTCTGCTGCCC
>NW_008659117.1:14273-28092 GCF_000695815.1 Acanthisitta chloris
TTGTGAAACTGAAATCAGTAACACTGAACAGTTGGGAAAGATGCAAAATAAAGGCCCAGAAAATTTGACATGCATAAATTAAAGCTGGTCAGAAAATGCCCTGGTATAAAATCAATTCTGGCATTTCACAGGCTACTGTCTGAGGTCAGATCATCTTCCCAGATGCACCAAGGCTTCCCTTTCTGCCCATGGAATGGGAAACAGTGTGCTGAAATCAGTAACACTGAACAGTTGGGAAAGATGCAAAATAAAGGCCCAGAAAATTTGACATGCATAAATTAAAGCTGGTCAGAAAATGCCCTGGTATAAAATCAATTCTGGCATTTCACAGGCTACTGTCTGAGGTCAGATCATCTTCCCAGATGCACCAAGGCTTCCCTTTCTGCCCATGGAATGGGAAACAGTGTGCACATGGGAGATGTCTGCCCTGGGAGATCCACCTCAAAAGGAATGGTGGGGACACGATGTGTTCAAATCCTTAAGTGTCAAGTCACTGCAATAGGTCAACCAAATTTTACCACCTTGACTTGGAAAGGGAAGACTTCAGTCTGACAATCAAGGGGAAAAAAAACAATGAAACCCTGTGTCTATCTCACTTTTTATCTGAGGAGAAAGCAAAAGATGATAGATGACTTTTTTTTTGACCAGCCTTAATCGACTGCACTAGCAAGATCTGTTTCCTGTAGAACACCAGGACTTTAGAGTTAAACAAACAAAATCCCACCTTTTATAATCCTAAGCTCTTTAAAACTGTTGCATACAAGTGCAATAAATTTCATTTCTTAGTTGCCCAGCTCCATGTTATACAAGAGAACTTTGGCACCACAGCAGACCACTGAAATACTTCAACAATTGCTTTTACATTTGACATTTATTAAGGAAAAGGTTTCAAATAAAGAGCTTTTGTGATTTTTTTTACCCCCTCCAGGTTTCTCCAAGAAAATCCTTTCATTAAGGTTATGAAGGATATTTTCTCCATAAACAGGAGAACAACTCCAGAGAAAGCTCTTGGAAATACCTAGAAAGGGCACCCCTGTGCTTCCAGGTTGCCTTTTCTCTACCTGCATGGAGAAATCTGTTTCAAATGGTGTATCCTGAAATGTGGACCTTTAATTTTCCATTCAATAGCACACTTTATCAGGCAACCAGAAATCAAGGCAGTTCTGGGGGTTTCACCCTAAAACACCTAAGAAGTATTAGGTCATCACAGACTAGTCCCCCTGCACTGAGTTGGTTTATTCAGCAGACACAAACAAGTAGCCAGTCTCCTCAGGGACACAAAATGAAGCTGAATTCATGGAGGAATACAATTTACCACTTCGGATCAGATGCTCAAGGAACAAACCAAAGGAATTATTACAACAGCCTAACATGCCCAAGTTCTAGCCTCCCCTCAGGACCCTGCACACCATCCCAGAACGTTGTTAGATTTAATAAAGCTGTGATCAGTGTTCAGTGACCATCAGTCACACCTGCTGCTGGCTGACCTGTGTCACAGGGATTCTGCTGATGCTAATGCATTGTGGCTGTTCAGCTAATGAGGCAAGCTCCACTTTACCAACATCAGAGTATCATTTTTTGGGGAAAAATAATTTGTGCTTCCAGTTGTCTCCCACAAGCCATGTGTAAGGGGGAAAAGTGATGCACAGCCTTTGCACTGGCCTCTCCACATCAGGGTGAATTTCATGAGAAAGCATTTTGCCAGAGACACATCAATCAGACTGGCTATTTGCTTCTGTCCTTTGATTAAACTCAGCACAATAGATGAAAGGCTAAGAATATTTTTTTACTCAAAAAAAAAAAAAAAAAGAATGTAAAATACAAGCATTCTCAGCAGACAACTGACACACCAACTTCCTAAAAAAAAATAAATCAAAATAAACTGTTTTCCAAACAAACCCTTCCATCATTTAAACCTTTCTCCTTCAGGGAAACACATTCCACCTAGAAACACATCCCAGAACTTTGCTGTAAGCAGCCACTCAGTTTCTACATGAGCAGAAACAAAATGTTCCGTTCAAAACAGGATCTCATTTACAGATACACAGATAAATAAATCTGAGGTTTCAACTGTATTTAACCACTTGGATGTTTCACATGCCTCAAAATAATAACTTTTTTAACTTTTTGACTGATTGGGAAGGATGACCAGCTGCAAACAGCAAAGGTGGAAGTGAAGCACTACGGTTTAATGGGGTGTTCTATCTAGCACGGGTTAATAATTCTTCTTTTCCCTGTTTTGGTTAAATGAACATTCTCTTACCATTTGTCTGGTTTGTCCGTGGTTAGGCAGACCTAACAAACAGGAAAGAGAATAGAGCTGGTAAGACCATTGCTTTTCCAAGACAGAAAAAAGTACAAAATCAAAACACACGCAGCTATCATTGCAACTGTGTTGTTTTGCTACAGCTAGAGTAGTCTACTAACCTAACTTCTCCCCTCCTAGAAAGGTGACTGAGAAAAGAGCTTCCTTAACAACATGGTTCAAAGAGCAGAGGCCCCAAGTTACAAACATGTTCCATTTGCCCAGTCTGTTCTCCACTCACACCTTTCTTCAAACTGCCACTAAAAGTACACCTCCTCTTTAGGTTTTCCGCAAGTCTTGGGAAAACTCTGATGTTCTGTTTTGCTTTGAGGAATTTACTGACGTCAAGAGGAGAAAGTGGAAGGCATTATTCACTCTCAAGACAGCAACAAACAGAATCTTTCCTATCCTCTTTGGGTCCCCTGGGAATTCCTCAGCTCAGACGTCAGCTACAAGCTGTGAGCAAACAGTGTATCTGCTGCACCTACCACAAGTAAATACTTCCACAGGCACAGCTCCATCAGTCACAGAGCACAGCAGCTCCAGCTAGCACACAAAGCCCTTCCCCAGTAACACAAACAGCACCTCCAGCGCTGAGCACAAAGGCTTGGTTTGACCAGCTGCTTTGCTGCACTATCAGGTACCTCACCATGATGCCATCATGTTCTGAACTGTACTTTACACACACGAGACCCTGCTGGACACACAGAGGTCCTGGGATTTCGGGGAATGACAGGTTGCCGTAAGGCAGCATGGCACAGCGTGGCACGGAACGGCCTGGGAGGCCCAATAAACCTTTTCGTGAGCACTGCTTGGTTTGCCAAGGTGCAAGCTTCCAGCAAACACCACTTCATTAACATCCATGCACCAAAACACCTTTCTCAGCTCCTTCTAGCTGAGAACCAGAATGTCAGTACATCAAATCCAACACCTACTACAGGACAGGCCTCAGCAAATGCTGTTGCTGGCTGCACATGGTACCAGTATGAATTCTGCTTTTAGATTTATAGCAAGATTCCCAGCTTGACTCTTGAACCTTCCCACTGCTAGTGAGTTAAGCTGTGATGAAAGAGAAAGACATTTTAAAGAATCCAGCAGAAATGAACTTTTACAGCTCATGGCCCACATTCCAGCAGGTTCCTTGAGGTTCTCCTTGGTAAAACCAAACACATTCAACTTACATCAACTATGACAGGAAACACAGGGCACAGCAATGTATGAGGGAGGGAAGAAGGCGGAACAGGGGACATTTTCTGAGCATTGAGTATCACACCACCACATTAAAATTAATAGTTTATATCAAGTGCATTTTCCATTCTGTGTACACATGTGCTGTTAGTTCAAATGTGAAGACACGTGGTTCCAGTTTTTGCAGCATTTTTGAGCCTAACTATCCACAGAAATGAAGAAATAGTTGCCAGAAAGATTTCTATCAAATCTGTAGGACAGATGTACCAGGCACCATGCAGAAAGACCAGTAACAACCTCTGGATGTTGACAAAGGCAGTGCAGGCGCCAGATAATCATTCCTTTTTACATGGGAGCAGCAACTGTATCCAAAACACAGCTGTGAGCAGCTGTTTGAGATGGCTGGACAAAGAGCTCCACAGATGCTGAGAAACAGCACAGCCAGCAGGATGCAACCAGAATCTGTCAGCCTCAGAGTTAAACTCCAGCACTTGTTTTTCCTTCCCCTTTCCATAACTGAAAGATAATGTCTTCTCCATTCACAGGAGCTCCAAGAGATGTACATCAACTGACACTAGTCCCTGGATTGAAGCCACACATTTTGTTTTAACTGCACTCCAGATCAGTTCTTTTTTCGTAGTGAGGACATCTCTGGTGCCAGGAAAGACTGGCCCACAGGAGCAGCTGACACATGGCTGCTGCTGGATGTATGACAGACAGTAAACAGTGCTATTCCCAAGCACCAGAAATAACCCAGAATATTCCATGGTGACAAGACAAGTTGACCAATGCAAACTGAGCAAAGGCTGAACAGAACTGCTGCTTGCTCTGAGCCCTCAAACAGCACAGAAACAGTGCTAACAACAGGGATACACCTCATCCCTAAGCTGCCATTTCTAGGGTAAAGCTACCCATGAAAACTTTTTGCTCCAGTGAAATCGGACACAAAACAAAGCTACAGTTCCAATACAAGTTATACTCCCACTATCACAGCAATAAGGTATCAATTAGCATATTAATCTCAGCAAATTAATCCATGAATTTTCCCTTTAGTCACACTTCGGTAACTGGAATCTGAAAGAATGAAAACAGGCTCTAAAAAGACCTTATTCAGTTTGCAATTTAAAAAAAATCACAGTAAAAGCATATGCAGCCAAAGTACTGCTATTAAATGAGCCACTTTTATGCACAATTGTCACCAAAGTGGTGCAGAGAGACAGCACAGCATCTGTAACCCATTGCAGAACAGCTGGCAAGTCAACGGGATGTATCTGCACTGGAAATCATGGATTCTCACCCAAAAGCTTCTGGTGGCTTCTGTGCAGGATGAAGACTGTGAGACAGCCAGCTCTGAGAACCAGCCCAATCCTCCATCTCTGGGTGAGGGCTGGTCTGGACAGGTCACTCACCATGTGCTAGGGACACCTAACTCATGCGTCACACTCAGACCTGCCCCAGGTGTCTGCTCCATGTTCACAGATTGAGGTTTGAGAGGGAGATGTCTCTCACACATGCATCCATAAGCAGGTTAAAAATATGACAGCACAAGAATTTAAATCAGGAGCAAAATACAACAGTTCTGGCAGCTCCTCTCCAGGAAAAAAAAAAACTGTCTAACTTTATTTGATGGAGGAATGTCTAGAGAAGCCACGGGGTAGAAAGCGTGATTATTCCTTTTGATGCCAGCTAAGGTCCAACTGCATGAATTTACATAGCTCCTCATCAGAAACAACACTGACCTTCTCCAAATGACACAAAAATACATAAACAACAAAAGGAGGTGTTCAGGATTGACCAAACTTTTACAACCATAAAGTGTAAAGGTCAACAGTGATGAATCTAAGCAGGTCTTCCACATTTTTGCAGACAGAGAAATTGTAATATACTCTGAAAAGTCTAGATTAAATGTTGGGGGTTTTTCTATAGCACTGGGAAAAACTAAAGCAGTAGAAAATCTCCTGCCAGTCTCCTCCACACACTGAAATAAAGAGGAAGTCCCAGAGGGTAAAATGAAGACAAAGTAAATTGAAGATATAGCTGCAGAGAATCATCAATGTCCTTTTTGCCACAGATTTACATTGTTACTGAAATGGCAGTAAAATACCTAATCACTGTACAAAGATTAACTGAGACTCTCAGAGCATGTCACTGCTTCCCACAACTTAGTGCCAAAGACCTTGGAACTGCTCCTCAAGCACAAGCACAATCAAAGAGATTTTGGCTGAAAACCAGTCCAGCAGGTTACTATGCCCTAATGATTTTTCATTCTTGAAATATCAAAGCTGCAGGTGAATATACTTTTGCCCAAAGAAGCACAGGTGAGGAAGGAGTACCACAAACAACAACACAGGTCTGTTACTCCTGTTAGTTTGCAGCTTTGTTTTATCTTTTGAGGATGGGGAAACCACCTCTCAGTCAACCAACCTGTTCCTTCTCTACCAAGCTCATGCTGTCAGATTTGTTTAGAAACATTTGAATGAGAGAATTCCTAAGCTTCCAGCAGTAACTAGAGCCCCACCCCAAGAGCACTCTGCAGGAGCAGGGGATAGCTGGCACCCAACAATGTAGAGTGGAGTGGGGGAATCTAATTTCCCAATGGAAAGCAAACCAGCACATGTGTTCCTGCTGGAAGTCACACACTGGACAACCATGCTCCTTCCTGATCCAGTCCCATCCCCAGTGACTCTAGCAAGAGAGCCTCAATGGTAACATCCAAAAATTACTCTCACCATCAAACTCTGCCTGCTTTTTTGACAACTCCACACATTACACAAATGCCATTTTGAGAAGCAGGAGAGACTAAACCCTCAGAATTGTGCCCAACACAGGCTGGAATACAGGGATGTTCCCATGAAGTTACTACAGCAAGCTT
This sequence comes from Acanthisitta chloris, assembly GCF_000695815.1. NCBI lineage: Eukaryota > Metazoa > Chordata > Aves > Passeriformes > Acanthisittidae > Acanthisitta > Acanthisitta chloris. The sequence continues at coordinate 20,639 of NW_008659117.1, forward strand.
CAAGAAACGGCTGAAGCATGGACAATTTTCTGCTTGGGCAGAAGTATTCCAGTGTTTTTCCATGTCTGAACGTAACACACTGTTCCTGCATAGTCCATCTCATAGTTTGACACAAGTATTTACAGAACTGACCCTCGTGCCAAGGAGGAAGACTAGCTCAGCTTCCAGCCACTGGACACAACCTGGAGTTGTTAAATTTACATTTACTCAAAGTTACTATCCCCAGTCTCCAGCATATCCCCTTCCTACCTCAAAAAATATGGGTCCTCCATCAAGCAATCAGTCAAAGATGGCATTTTGGTTTTACCTTCTGTTTACCAATGAGAAGTATCATGCAGAACATGCCATGTGCAGTAAGATTCATAAGCACATCTTCAGTCACAACGAATGTAAAGAATTTCACATGCACTTTTACAACCAGTGACTTTACTATACTAGAATACATTGCTTTCAAAAATCCACACACTCTTTATATGCATTTTCCTTTTCCAAAAGTTATCCTCCTCCTGAGAGTCCATCCTTCCCAGCAGTAACAAAAACACCAACAGTACCACATTTGTGAGCAAGCTAGAAAAAAATATAAAAATTCATGCATGAATGAGGCTTGAAGAACAAGGATTTCACTTCCAAGTTCACTTGAAGCAGTTTCAGTGCGTTGACATATACACACATACGCTTTTTGCAAGCTTGTAAGAACACTCCTCCCTTTTTTACAGCTACCAAGAATGTGTTACTGCTGTGAGCAGATTGAGTGTCCAGCTTTTAATGACCAGAAGCTACCAACTTTCAGGAATATAAGTGCAACAAGCAGAACAGAGCATAAATTGAACCAAACACCACCTAGACTAACATTTTCTTAAAATTCTCCTGTACATAAAAACAATGTCAAAATTGCAATTTACTTACCTAAGTAAGTTCCTACCAAGATTGGCAAAGGAAAAGGAAAAAAAAGATTTAAGGTTAAAAAAGGGAAAGATTGATGTAGTTCAGAATACAGTAGCCCAGCCCCATGCAACAAATAGAGAAACACAGACTGGTTTGGTTGGAATGAAACACAGAAGTGATCACAGCTCTCTGTTGGACAGATAAACCCAAGACAACATTAAACACACAGTAACTCTAAATGAGAGATTTCGCAAATATCAGCTTTAATTTTGGATGGGTAAGTATTGCTCTGTTACCCACCTCCTTCCACTAACCCCTGCACATTAACCTCACTGGATTTGGACAGCACTTCCTAAAATGCTTGGCCTAACATGTCACATCAATTTGCTGTAACCACAGTACCTCACAGATGATGTGTCTGTTCATGCAAAGCTGCACCTCCTGCTACAAGTACTTCAAGGACCCTGCTAATACTTTCTGGACTGTGACAACCAACTATGATGAGTCAGTAGCTACTCTTGGACAAGTATGCTGAGAATGGAGAGCTGAGATCTGTCTTGGTGTTGAGTCAGTCAATCCTACCCACCAGCACTCCAAAAAGAGCATTGTGGTATATTCTGCTTGGCTTTAACATGCTAAGTGGTTAAAACAAGGGGCAACAAAACCATGTACCTCACTGCTTTAGGATTTGCTGATCCAAGCTGTGTAAACTAGAAAGCACTGAATTATTCACTGTTCTTAGAATCAGGAGTATTATACATCATATATATATATATATATATATATGTGAGATATATGTCACACATGTCGATCCCACTCAATTACAAATTCAGGCTTTGTACTATCCAGGGCATTTGCAATTCTGCCTTGCACTGTTATACCTTCATTTCCTCTCACGTTAATTACACCTGCTCTCTACCACTGCCTTGGGATATGCACTCACCTCTCAATCAACATTTGCATCTTACTCCATACCATCGCTCCTAAATAAAATGGTTTTCACTAGCTGATCCATGGAGCATGATGTTCATCTGCTGATTTCATTTTCAGATCTTTTTCCATAATACCAAAAGAAGCTAATCACAGTATCATTGCTAAACTGAAGGCAAGTGAAAAAAGTTTCACTTAACATCTGAATACAAAATTCTAAGTAAAATTCTCAGAAATAACCAGTACTTTTGGCAAATAATCCAAAGCAAGGAAGTTGCATAGGCACATGATTTTTGTGGTCTCCAAAAAGCAGTTCAAGCAATTTGTCATTCTTCCCAGCTGTGCTGTTGCTGGCAAGAAATAGTCATTCCATCAAAAAGCACTGAACATTTTCTATCTTGTCACTAGTCAGCATTACTCTAGTCTGGATATCAACAGCTAGAGACAGGACCTTTCCCCAGCACCCCATGTACTGTACTGTTCATTAAAGAACAATACTCCCTGCTGTTTACAGTTATTCCTGGATGGGCAGATTCCCTTTGGCTGGTTGTCCTTGACTTTGGAAGGACAGGTGGGGCCACTGCCAATCCAAGGCAAGAGTTTAATGCAACTTGTGCATACAGGTAAGTCCACATTTCCTGCAAGATCTAATTCAGCCAGAAACCTTTCAGACAATTCTGGTCCCCTACACAGCTGATGCTAGAGAACTTCTCTATATTCCCACCTCGACAGCTAGTTTTGCTCAAGAACAGTATTTCTACTGTCATGCTCATCTCTATAACTGAACTAAGGCCACGCTAGGCTGATGAATGCTTCCACTTCCAGTTCATTCACATTTCCCCAAAAGGTGGTGAGAAACAATGAACCAGAACACAATAAATTAGATTGACATTCCATTTGGGTTTAGAAACCCCCAGCAGCAGAAGCCAGGTACTCCAACAGTTAATTAACCTCACTCAAAATTCTGCAGCTTGTTTCCAGCCAAAGTTTTTCTACTGTACCTTCTGGCTACTGCAGCTCATTATTCCATTCCCAGCTAGACTAAAAAGCCCTCTATTATTATACTTCTGCTGCTCCTGTCAGCAGAAACAAACATCTACAACTTCCACTTTGATAAAAGCATTTTCCATTACAGTGTGTTTTCCAGTCCATTCACCATTTTCATGCCTCTTCTATAAACCCTCTCCAATTTTCAGCATTCGATCCGCTACCATTTTATCAATGCAAGTTTGTTGCTGGGAAAAGCCTTCCCTTTATTCCACCTACTCATTCATGTTCTCCCTCTCTCTGCCAATTTTAGAGTGCATGTGATGACCCTGAAAAACAAATTTGATTAGATGAAAGCTAACATGGTATAAAAGAGAGGGGAGAAAAATATAAACCTAACAATGCTCCCTCCCTTCCTTGCATAGACAAGTATCACAGAGATCCCATACTGGATAGCTGTAAGGAATCAAATAAACAAGGTCCAGAACATTAAACATCCTCTCTGTCTCTCTAGAGGAAGTTTCATGACAAAGATTGTCAGCCAAGCTCCAGAACATTAATGAAAAAGCAATAAACTAATAATTTTTTAACATCTCACTGTATTTGACAGCTTATGAGACTCCATGTACTTTTCATGCTCCAAAAATAGGATCCTGCAGCAATTTCTCCATGCTAATCTAATGTTGAAGGAGAGCAGGGAAGGGCACTGTATGCCTAATGATGTCTCCAACATGATTTAAAGAGAAGCAAAACAAAATAGATGAAAGAACTACACCCTTATTATAAAATAAGAGTGGAGGTAGTGAGGAGATGAGATCAGGAATATTTTCCTGTTCTTGAGTTTTAACTAGTGCTTGAATTTCAAGATGCCTGGCTAGACAAATCTTATTCAAACTTTGAAAAAGTTCAGGTCTCAAGGGTTAAGCAGAGATGAGTCAGAAAAGAGAAGTTAAAAATATTTAGCTGGAATTACATTAGCAAGAGAAAAAATAAACAAATAAACAACAAAATTCCAAATGAAAAATCTGAAGTACCCCCTAAAGTTCAGCAATTACCAACATTTCTATAACAGCTTTTAACTAACTCTGGCTGCAGCCCACTAACCATTTTCTTTTTCCTTCCTCATCTCTCACCAGCAAGGCTCCCCCTTCCCAGTCTTTCCTTACTTGCCATTGCTACCTCTCTTCAGAGTTCAATCTGACCAGCAGCCTAGTGTCAGCCCATAGACTAGGTGATCTTCCATCTCCAACCTCACGCATTGTTTGGACACATTTAAGTGTTTCCATTTACACAGGAATGTTCATCCAGGCACTTGACTGATGTTTTCTAAGGGCTGAATTCTAACCACCCACCACCCTAAGTACCAGGGAGTGGTAGAGACTCAGATGAAAAATCTTCCAGCAGTGTTGCCTGAATGAACAAACACCCAAAACCCTACACAAACAGTTCAATTTTGTGCAATGTTAAACAGCCTCATTCTAAACAAAGGCAGCAGGTGCCACGGGAACTTAAATGCCTCAGAAACTTGTCCACCAATATGTATGTAAAAACACGGATTTTAATGCTTTAAGCAAAAATACAAGCTGCTACTTGGCTCATTCCCTGCAAAGCAACCTCTTGATTTTATACTGCTTTACAACCTGGCCACGAGGAAAGCCTTACAAACTTATCACATGCCACCAGCTCAGTAACCAGCCATAATTTACAGTGTACATACTTCTCCCATGAGTTTGGAAGTAACAGCCCAGCACCAAAAGGCTTTTGTCTCCAGCAAAGAGACTTCAGTTAAGTCCACCCCAACAGCTGTCCACTGTCACCTGGTGGAGACTTTGACACAGTGACCTGTTCAAACCACAAGATGTTTTCCAGGTGCCATCAGCACAGCACAGCATCAAGAAGCAGAAAAACCCATGGATAATCAGTACAATATTGCAGTAGGTTAATATCACCTTGAAAACTATTTCAACACAGTTGAATAAAGTGTCTTCCTGCATCTAAGTTTGTGCAGAAAGACTATTTTCAGCCTCTCCATGCAGATGTCTTACCACCAGCTTTTCTTTGCAGTACCCTAAACCAGCCTGTATGTCACTGTGCAACAGTAAGGGGAGAAGAGAAACATAAAAACAAAGGAAAGCCCCATGATTTCCCACAGTATCTCTAGGAGCTATATAAACACAGAATCTGACAGGTTATAACAATACATATTTACTCTCATTAATCCTTTCTTTCTGTTTCAGGTCAGCTATAATCAAAAAATCAGTTATTCTAGATGGATGGGCTTAATTCAATCCTTTTATACCAAGTGACTGGCTCCTAAATTCTGGTGACAAGACTTCATTGCTCTCAGTGCCACTCACTCCTTCACAATGGTTCCATCTTGTGCTCTTCCTTCCCCTTCCCACCAGCAGCACTCTCAAACTAGTAAGCCTGTATGACTCCATCCACAGCCAAGGAGAAGCCTCAGCACCATGTTCCCAGTTCCTGCACAGCACAGTAAACCAGCACTGCCATGCCCACAGACAGCAAGGCTTACCAGCTCCCATGGAAGGCAACCAGGAACCTGTGCTACAGGGCACTAGCACAGAGCCTGGAACCAGGCCACAAAGATCTGCCAAACTTTCACCATGTTTCTCTGTGCCCAGCAGATCTTCATCCAAGTTCTTTAAACCTTGTTTCCTTGCAGGTGGTTCCCTTCCCTCTGTCTCAGCAAAGCTTCCAGCAACACCGGGTTAGGAAATATTCCAGATGTCAAAACTGCAGCATAGCAAACATTTCCATCCACAAATCTCAACCAACAAGTTTAATCTGAACTGCTGACAAAAATACCCAGTTAACACTCACTACCCCAGCAGGCAAACAGATTTTGGGACTGAATTGTGCTCTGCTACCTCGCAGTTGCAGGAACAAGTACTACTTCAAGTATTTCAGTGGCTGGCTGAGAACAGACTGTGCAGGTAAAGCAGCAGGTGCTCTGGGAGAGCTGGTCCCTGCCACAACCACACACATCTGCTTCAGAGAAATTCATATTCAGAGGAGCCTGAACCGGTACTTCTCCAAAATCACTTTTTTGCAATGCTCCAGCAACAGTTATGACTGAAATGTATCTAATAAAATATGCATACCAGCAGAGAGACATCTTAAAATACTAAAACAAGAATCCTCTATTTCCAGCAAATGATCTCAGATTATCAAATCCAGTGCTCTATGCAGAGAGAGCCTTCCTGAGAGAAGGATCTGTTCTTCTACTTCTCTCCTTTGGGCCACAACATCTCTGAGCTTCACAAGGGTGTCATCTGCTGAGTGACTCAGTGGTCTCCAGGCTGAGAGGACATTTAGCAGGGAGCAGCAGGTGTGCCCTTAAGCAGGTACTCACTAGGATCTGTGGAAATTTCATGAGCTACTCTGCACCTACATCCCTCATTCCTGGACAAAGCTTCTGAGGAAGCCACGCTGACCAGGGCAGAAGGGGTTTACTATTCATCCCAAAAGACAAAAGTTACAAAGCACATGAAAACTCAGCGACACAATACCAAGGAATAAATTCCCAAGGAGAGCAAGACAGTAGAACAATCGCTGTCCTCATTGTTGTATTCTCCACATGCACTCATGTATGCATGCATGGAAATATTGGTAAGAGCCATCTGCTGTCTCAGCCATGAAACACAAAGCTTAACATCAGAGCATGCAGTGCTGGCCAGTTCATGGGAATACGTCAGCTCAAGTTCTTGTGTTTCCCTGAATCACAATGACATTTGTATAGCCTAACTACTTAAAATTGGGCTGTTCTATTCAATTTGGTGAAGTGACATCATATACCGGTTTCTTGCAGTACCACAAATGAAAAGCTTCTGAGGTCTACTCAGTACTCTGAACAGATTAATTTTAAACCAGTGGAAGTTTTGAAAAAGATTTTCTTCTGCAAGTAGAGACCATGCAGACAGTCTCACACCAGTGAGACTGACTGCTCTCAGTGGAAAATACAGAAGCTGGAACTTGGGAATTGATGTAAATACTCTCTTCTATTTCTTTCAGTCGAAGTGAATTCAAAGTAGATCAAGACACATGAATCTTTGATTTCTTGAAAGGCAAACGGTGACACAACACCTATTTTCAAACCATCCATCACAGCTTCCAGCAGTTTCACAAAACTGCTAGAAGACTGTTCTGTCAACTTGAGGAATTAGTAATCAATTCTGAACACAGAACTTCGTGTCTTCAGTACAGCTGTACGAGTTGTCGTCTGCATGTGAAAAGCCTGGAAGGTGAGCAGCATAACCATAGGTGGAACTGGTTACCCAAGGAACACTTAGACATCAACACAGAAGGTGCACACAGACTCATTAGCCACAAAGCACAGACAAGCCAGCAGATGAAACTAAAAATCACTCTCCTAGCATAAGCTGAGCGCAGCTTCAAGGTCTTACCCCTGCTAGGCATCAACAGGCGCTTCTTCATGTTGCCTGATAGAGCACAAGTGAACAGAAAAGAGAAAAACATCACATCAGCAACCTGAACAGCAGCAGTTAAAAATGTTCTTAATGTTAAAACACAATCAGATATCAAATGATTGTAATTATATTTCAGATAGGCTACGTATAAAGTTAAAATTGAAGGTAAATAATGAGAAAGACTCTCTGGATCTCCCTTCCTGC
>NW_008659117.1:28113-34982 GCF_000695815.1 Acanthisitta chloris
TGCTCCTTTCCCCTCTCAAGGACAACTACCCTCTATGTTCTCACTCCCATTAAGACCATTTCGACAGACCCTTTCCTTCTCATCTGGGAGAAAGACTCTACTTTCTCATCCCAAACACTCTCAGGCAAGAGAAACTCTTCAGAACTGAGCCCTTGAGTCTATGCCAGCAACACCCTGCATCTACCTCCCACTTCAAACAGCTTCTCCTTGCCTTCTATTCTTGAGGAGATGAAGCCCAAGCTCCACTGCACAGAGGTGCTCAGTGACAGGGCCAACAAAAGCGAATGCTCGGGTTGTGCCCAAGGCAGGATCAAGTTTATGCCACACCAGATCTGGCTCCTCTGCCTCCCTCAGCTAAGCAGCAGCCTGCCTTCCCCAAAGGCATGCAGCCTCTGGTGGCTCTGCTGAAAGCCAGGTGACCCACACATTACAAAGCCACCTGGGAACTGCACAGCTACTACCTACCAGTTAAAAAGCTGTAAACCTCAAAAGAAAAAGGAAACATCACTGGAAAAAAGCTATTAAAGTGTTCTTCATGCTACTAATTAAAAAACTGAAGGGAAATTTCTCCTTCACTATCCCATTTGCAAGGTTGGCCAAGCCAGGCAGAGTTCCACTAGCACAGTGACTTTATGTGCACACACATCCCAGGCAGTACATATCATGTGTCTCACCCAGAACTGGGGCAGGTGACTTGTACAGAAGGAAAAAATAACCTTCCTCAAGAATAAGAAACTTGGTATTTATATAAAGGACTATGGGTTTACATAATCTCCTTGTATACTGAAAGGACAGAAAAAAAAGCCTATAGAGACAATGCACATTTTGTGGAAAAATATTTACCATCCATTCCATTGTGTTGTTCATAACTTCTTTTTCCCAGGATAGTCGGGGACCCATTATTAATGACAGGTGTAAACTTAGCAGGAGTCAGATTGTTGAGAGAACTGGACAAGCTCTTTGCAGGATCTGGTTTCGGAGGACATGGATGAGACTCTGTTGGAAAACAGCAAGGTGGTATTTTTTTCATACTGGAATTATGAATCTGAAAACAACCTGCAAACCTCCAAGGAGACCAAGTTCACCTCCCCTTATACACAAACTATCTATCTCAGTCAATAACTGACTGGGGATTGCTACTGATATAAAGCATTCACAGGTATTTAGGAATTCACCTCTAGTGAAGATGTTAAAATCAATGTCATAATATTATCCTAAAATAAGACTTGATAATAAAAGCTTTGCACCTATTGTCATAACACCATTCCCCAACAATTTGGGGTGATTTGGGGGTTGCTGTGTATTAAAATGACTTTGGGCAGTCATGCAACACCCTCAAACTCCTGGGAAATTACAACTTCGCCAGTTTTGCAAAGCTTATAAAAATTACAATTTCTTTACTAGCCAAACAAGTGAGGATTCAACGACCCACTATAAAGAACACACAGTCTGAATTCAAGTTTGGTCCAAGGCAGAGGTGGAGTACACACTGTTCAACTGAAAAGATTTTGAGAAATTACAAACAACAGCAAATGGGAGCTACAACTGAGTTTACCTCTCACAGGCCCAACAGCAGAGTAACATAATTCAAGCACACCTCCAAAAATACATTCTTGCCAGTCCACCAGCCTCACTCTATTTCTTTCACTCCCTTCTCCCAGCTCAACAGTCCAATGGAGACCCTGACACGGTGCTATGAAAACTCAAAATCTACGGCTACATTCTGTACAACTATTAAAAGCAAACTTCTCCCTTTATTAGCTTTCTCTTGTTGCACTATATGCATCCAAAGGTTTCTCAATCTGTGTATCCCATTAGTATACAGCAGAAGTACAACATTCAGAGAAACAGTAAATATTTAATAAACTCCTCAGCCTTACCATATTTCATCAACAAAAAATGTTCAAAGAAATCTAAAATCAACTCCAGTGTTGCTTATCTAAATAAAAAGGCAATCAATTTCCTTGCTCAGCTGGAAGCCTTCAAAGTGTCCCTGTCCAAGCTGAGTTTCTGCGGTTAGACTCGCGTTCGGCCGCTGGAACGACCCAACATGTCTGCAGGGTATCTCTAGCAATCAGCAACACCAGGGGAAATGATTTTGCATTCATCTGCAGTCAGCACTGGCATGTCACGTAGCATCACTCTAGATGCTTCCAGCACCTAAAACTTATACCAAAGTCCTGGATGGAGCTACTCAGTAGTCCTCCCACGGAGCAGATGACGAGGTCCAAGAGGAGTATAGAATGGAAGTACAGTCCCCTTGCCTAGCTCCAGCACTGAACAGCCAGCAATTGATTCACATGCTATGGGACACAGTGCTGTCCTAAACCCACGAGGTTTCTTCAAGGGCCCAACAGTATGAACTACCTCCAGACAGCCCAAAAACTGAGTAAGTGAACAATCAGATGTTCCCAACACATCATGTTTATGCCTCCATTAGCAGATGGTAACTTGCCCCCATATACATCAGAAGCCACAGCAAACACATCCCTCCTTTCACTTGAAAAAGTTTCTGATACAGCTCTGTAAGCCCAGAGTGAACTCCTGAGCCACTAGAGCTGTCAGGTTAGGTGGGAAAAGTAAAAAGGACAAGTTAATGGGAAGGTTATCATGTTTGGGTTTGTTTTGCAATCCAAGATAAGCATCTAAATCTAGAGTCAAACGGAAAAACCAATGGTCAGCAGAATATCTAAGAGGGTGTTTTCTGTGGTTGGGGGTTTTTGCATTTGGTGGTTTGGGTTTCTTAATACCTAAGTACCGGAGTACTGCTTCTAAAGGCTTTCGAACCACTTGCTTTAATAGCAATGGGTTTTCTGATGCCTCAGGTAAACGTGCTGTGCCTGTAAAACACAGAAAAATAATTAGAGGGTAAAGACATTTAGCTATTAGAGCAAACCTGAATTAGTAACTCCAGTGTCCTGAAAGAGCTTTCTCATTATAAGACATTTTACAGGTGGCAAACATGTCTTGGCAACAGGACACAAATGCAGGAGAACATTTGATGTAACGGCAAACATGAATATTTAAAAACAAACAACTCATGAATTTGCAAAGTTATTTGCCTAACCCACAATCAGTTACAAGGCTCTGCAAGTATAGCTGGATTCTGTGAAACCACTAGCTACTTGCAAGAGAGCATCTCAACAAGTTGCAACTCAAACTTCATAGGAAAGGAATCTCAAGTGGCTCCTTTGGCAAGGAGGTCCCAGCTGCAGCACCACTCACATTCTGCTTTGATTGCTGCACTGTTAATAGGCAGATAGGGATGTCTTGCAGCATGCCAAGGGCGCAAGATATCTCGACATAAACGTCTTGCAATTCTTGTCAGTTTTGTTGTATGGAGATAGAAAGCTTGTCTTGTCTTCATAGCAAACTTGGGACTCCCACTGTTTCGTACTGGCACCCCATGAGGACTCTACAAACAAAGAAAAATAAATATGGTCTCTAAAAAGATAATGATTAGAGGAAGGATCTCATATAAATTCACTTTCAGCTACTGATTCGCAGATATAAGGCTAGAAATGGTATTAGAGGAAAATATTTTTAGCCCATCTATTCCCTATTTCCCAGATCCTACCCAAAATACCTCAAAGGGTAAAATGAAGGTAAACATTTTCACCTCACAGGGAAGTATTTATTTCTGTGCTGTCCCAAGTTTTAGGGCAGGCATCCAAAATCCAGACCTGAAGAACTTATCTGGTGCTACCACATGATACAGTGCTTACAGAGTCAAAAGAAAGACTCTCCAACTTGGAGTCCTTAGGGTTGCTCTGGATATACAATGCAAACTCCTCTTAACAAAGGAGAAGAAAATCAGAAAGAGCTGCATGACAAAAATATACACTACAAACTCACTGCCCAAAGCAAACATACAGCATGCAGGGATAGTTTTGTCTCAGAGCAGCAAGAATTTGTTTCAGTTCTTACTCTGAACTCAATGAATGCATTTACAGAGTTGTCAAATACTCACTGCATGTAACAAAAAGTACTACTGGAAGACATCAGCTACAGAGGGCCAAAGCAGTTACCTTCTTCATGAAAAACAACTAACCCAGCCAATACAACAATGCAAGTAGATTCTTGTTATCTCAAACCCATCCATAGTTGGAAAAGGGCAGGAAATCTCAGATTAGGGAGAACAAGGCTTTCCCCTCTCTGAGTATTTACATACTTTTTAATTAACAAACAAGAAACTTGAGGCTGATAAAACCTGGCAGTTATCTTGGCAATTAGGCTGCTTCAGAGGGCAAACAGAAGCCTGGAAAGGATAGAGGTTAAACAAAAGAAACAGAAAGGGAATGACAGCAAAGTCTAAGAGAGAGGAAGGAAATTAACCTAAGACCAAAGTTCAGTGTGGACTATCCTCCTGTTCATGAGGTGCAGTTACTTTTCCTAATCAGTTCAGTGCCTGATGCCTCCAGACTGAACTCCCACCAAACTCAGAAAAAAAACTGAGAATTTTGGTTTTCAAACAAAAGAGGAAAAATGAAAGGGAAGCAGCTCATACAATGCTTACTCAAACCGATCCAGAAAGGAGCATTACTAAAAAAAAATAGGATGAAGTAGAAAAACAAGATAAGGAATCTCTAAAAAGCCACTAGCTATTTGGGTTATCTAATTTTGAATATGCCTTGGGAAAAGGAACAGGTTTCAGGAAATAATTAATTCCTTTTTGGGAGAAAAAACCCAGTCCTGTTCCCCCTACAGCAAAACTCACAGAAACCAAATACCAGAAACACTGGCTGGCATTTCAGTTTTCCTCATCTCCATTAAGTCATCCCATGCATTTGATGGCTAGTTTGCTAAACAAATGATGTTGTTTTTTCTCAGGGCAGTACTTGACAACAAATTACTTCTAGCCGAAGTTAACACCATGCCAACTTCTGCAAGACATGAAATACCAAACCCAAGGACAACAATGGAGGCTGAAGGCATTTCTTCTGGTCGTTAAATATTTAAGAACAGTGAACAGCTAGTTAGATATCAGGACACACAGCTTTCCAGGCAAAAACACTGCTCAGTCTGCTTGGCAGATACCTACCAAATTGTTGCGGTTTGGTCCTGGTCTCTCCCCATCTAACCGTGTTGGCATTTTCAAGCCACCGTATTTCTTCCAGTAGGTCCAACAGGATGCACAGAGGCGACACTGCATGTTAGGGGGACCCCAAGAATACCACTGGTAAGACTGGGTGGCTAGAGATAACAAAGGTGGAAATTATATATATCCTTACACAGGATCACTTTTCAGAGCTTATTCTCTTTAGAACTATCACAAAAGAAAACCCACACACAGACAGTGCAAAGCTCAAACAGACTTCAAAAAAGTGATGACGGCTTCACTGTCATCACTACTGTTAAATATACTTGTGATTTCAGCAGAATTAATTACCTTAATTAATCTAAACCCCTTTTAAAACACGAACAGAGAAAAACACCTATAAGGATTGAAAAACTTCCTGCCAATGAAACTGAAGGTTCTCATTTTGCAAGACTGGCAGATAGCAACTTCTGCAGAGCATGGGACAGAGGGGAGATTGTCTTCAGGAAATCCACATACATTAATTGTACAACTTCAGAATGTACAGAATCTGTGACTGGATTTCTCATAAAGTCCTACATTCCAGCATCTCCAAAGGCTCCCCATAAAGGAGCACATGCATTAGAACTCAGTATGTTAATATCAGTCAGCAGACCAAATCCAGTGGTATCACATATTTTGAAATCTATTTTGAAAAATGATGAAAAAGTTGCTGAATTCATCCCTTGGTGATTTAAGTATTCACTCCATAGTTACCTGCAATTATGTAGAATATTTACTAACTCCCCCTTGAGTACTTCATCATTCTATTTACAAATGTAACAACAGTAACTAAAAACACCCAACTGAACAACAACAAACTAAACAAAAACAACCCCCCAATAAACAACTAAGCCAACTTGGCTTAAATTCTGCTACATCCAATTCTGTCCCTCCAGCCTTGCAAAGCCTCCTCTCCTACCTCCACCTCACTCTCTCACACACATCTGCCTCACTGGCACAGCACTTACTGTAACAGCTCTCACAGGCCCGTCCTGCTCCTGCGTTCTGTGCCTGGACTCCAGTACCATTCACCACTCCTGGCTTGACATTATTTACATTGATCTGGTTGGGGTTTGGCTTGTTACTTAAAACACAAAGCAAAAAAAAAAAAAGGACAAGCATTAATTGAGGGGCACAATTACTTACTTGACGTCTAAAGTATGGCACAAAATGTCTGGAGATTGAATTTTCATTCAACGTGTGGCTTCCAGAACCAGCTGTATTTACCAGCAGCCTGACTTTCATGAACACACTGTCTCCAATAATACTTAAATAACATTGATAATGAACATAACTGGAATGATAGTTGGATGCCATTTACTAGAGTTTAAAGCCTTTTTAAGAACAACAAACCAGTGAGGCCAAGTAGGTATCTTACCCACTATTCCAGGCATTCAAATCTAGGGACAAAAAGGTCTCACCTACAGGTCCTCAACATGAGGGATATTTGACTTAAATCTCCAAAAAGAATGCTGGGGCCTGGATCAGAAGAGGTAGGCAGAGAAAGGACAAGCTCTGCTTTATTCAGGGAAATATAACCCTAGACTGCAGCCACAAATATTTCCACGTTGTCTTACTGCAAAGGTTTGTATCATGTGGCCACAATGCACACAAGTACACCCAAAGCATTATAACAACATCCAAATCACCTCAGCTCATCCCTATAACCTCTTTAAAATGCTGATTCAGGGAAAGAAAAAAGCTACTGGCAAGAGCTAGGAATAGAAGGGCAAACAAAACCTTGGCACAGAGAACAGTATGGAATAGTACAAAAATCTCCGCAGGGAAA
>NW_008659117.1:35000-38491 GCF_000695815.1 Acanthisitta chloris
TTCAAAAAATACCTGGACAGAGTATTGATATTGCAGGGACAGGACTTCTGGGGAATGGAGGAAGATGGCAGAAGTCATACACAAAGTTTTAGACAGGAATACACAAGGAATTTATCAAATATGCAAAGACTCCTGGGTGCTGTTAGGAGTTCACAGTACAGAAGCAACAAAGAGCAGGCAGGCTTTGGAGCCAGCTGCTGAACACAAGCCCAAACTGCAGTGCTGACTACATTTCCCTCATATTCTCTTACCTGAAGACTGAAGGGAGTGAGCATATTCCTTTTATTTCCAGCTAATAAACTCATGATTTGGAATCTGCTTATTCAAGCAGAAATATCCTAAAATGGCTTTCTGAAAACCCATTTTCTTACACATTTGCACACTGACACAGGAGTCATCAGTGATTTCAGCGACCCAGAATACTTATTCCGTTTCACTCTGGCTAGTGCTGCAAAAACAGCATTGTGGGAATTCAGCCAAATCAATTTCTTGCTAATGGGGCATCAGTATTAGGTTTCGTGTTCTCAGCAATGACCCCTGAAAGCAAAGGAGTTCCAAGTGACAGAATTCTGAACACAACTGACCCTTCCCAGCTCCAGAACAAACCCAAATGCTGCTGGAAGGCAGGTCATCCTTATCTGCAAGCATCTGACCAGGCCCAGAGATACAGAGCTCAGTAAAGCTCTGTTTCTATAGAGACAAAATACATTCTGCTGTGAATGAACTACAGGAACCACACACGTGTTGCATAAGGAGGCAGGAGAGTGTCTGCCCTGTCCAGGAAAAATTTCTTATAAGCTTTCTGATGGTGCTCCTTGCCATAAAGTTCAGGGTCCTTCTGCAACAGTCAGTGCAGGAGGCCAAGTGGCACAGGAACACTGGAAGTAGTTTGTTCCTTCAGTACATTGAGCAGCACATACACACCCCAAAAGCAGGGGGGGAAATAAAGCCTGATTAGGTTTTTATCTCCTTTTGCTTATTAATTTGCCCAGCTCTTGCAAAGATTAAAGACTTTTGGGGTACTTATCAGAATGGCACGAAGTTCTTACACCACAGATGGCAGGAGGTCTGCAGGCACATTTAACAAAGGGGCAGTTGAAAGAGGCTAACATTCATGCTACTCTGCTCCGGGGTGTCACTATAGTAACCTGCTGCAAAAGAACTTCTGCCAATGATTCACTAGCAGCTCCATGTGCAAACATTACCAAGATGCTGCAAAACAAACTGCCCTCGCAGATGCACACGGCTACAAGTGGTGTTGCTCAACAGAGCAAAAGACTGCAGTAAAGAAAAATAAGGCCTTATCATGCATTTTGCTTCCCTTCTTTACATTGGATTGGAAAAATGCAGTGAAGGAGTCTGAAATCCATCAGTAAAGCCCACAAAAAGGTTTGGGATTTTTGGGCAGCTGGGAAGTGCTGCTGTGCCTGGCTGTACACAGCTGGCTGGGAACAACCTAAAGCACTGAGACCTCGTGCAGAAAGGAGGGTGATGGCCTGACTCCTCTGTCCTCTCTACAACCCACATCAAGCTTGTATTTAAGCACCAGTGCAAGGGATGTGTGGCTGAAAGCTGAGCACCAAACCACACTGATCAGCAGGACTAACACGCCGTAGTTGTGGCAAACTTCACCACAGGATTTTGCAGTGCTACAGTTAATGAAGCTGCAAATACCACTGTCCTGCTCCAAAGCTAAGGTCAAGTTTCACAGTGGCAGTAACAATAAAATTCAGACAGATAATGTTTTCATCATATGAGAAGCAAAAAGCTCTTAATTGTTGATGATATGTTAATTAAACTTGTTTGATATCACCAAAGCCTGCTACAGCTATTAACAAGAGAATCGGATGAGTAACTGGATGAATCATTAGGCAATTAATGAAGCTGAAGCAAAAGATGCAAATAAGGTAGTGAGAATAGTGATGGCATGGCAAACTATTATTTCCAGCTCTTATATCAGGAATGGAATTCTTTCAAACGGGTTCCAGTTGTGAAGGAGCAGTCAGTTATGCTAGAACAGGGACCGTGATAAGCAGATTTCTGGGCTATATTCTGCAAAAGATCAGTCTCAACTGAAAAGATTAAGGTGCTAAAGAACATGCAGAAAGAAGGCATTGGATGCCTGTCAACATGGACTTGAAGCCTCTGCCCCAAAAAAATCCAACCTGAAGACAATCCTGATCCCTGCAGAAAATTGGAATCCCTTCACTAGATGACTAGCTAACATTTCACCCACAGCATGGTGATAAATTTTTTGTTAAAAATAACTATAAACTTAATATCATCCAGTGAATGTTTCCTGCTATTGACGAAACCATCCGCGCTGGATGCAACAGAACATTTTAAAAATGAAGGCTCAGAAATAAGGACAATTTAAAATCTGTTGCAAGGCACATTTATGCCATTTACCTCAAGGCATCTAATGGAAGTGTTTGGATTCCTTACCCAGACAACAAGCAAGGTGAGTTGCCTTCACTAGTCTCCAGGCTTCTGTAAATATCCACTTCTAAGAACAGGTCTAATGACTGCCAAACAGTGTGTTTTGAACAGAAGCTTTCTCCAACAAAATGTTGGAGATTGCCATTTTAACCAGCATGGCTCACAACAAAGAGCACTGTTACACTTCTAAGTTTTCCATACTGCTGTGAACCTCTGCACAGTGAAACAGGGAAGGAAAAAAAGACTTGCTCCTCAAGCAGAGGACAACCAAGAAATGGACAAAAGAATTATCTTCAGCTTGTTAAGCAGTCGCCCTTTGTAGTGATCCAAAGTTCTGACCTATCCTCCAGTTCCCCTGTTGGCTTCACACAAGAGGTAGGGTAGGGAGAATAATATTTCTCTGCTTCACAAGTCTTCACGAGGCAGAGTTTGCAGCTTGTCAAAGTGCTTTGAGATTCTCAGATAAAATGCTGTAAATCGAATGTATTAATTTACACTTACAGATGTACAGTTAAAATTTACATTTTGCATCGATACATTTTGAAAACTGGAGATTGTGTGGAGCAGTTCATTCTTCCCTTTCTGTTCTTCCCCATTCTGATATCACTTTGATCAAAGCAAAAGAGAGGAGAGGAAAGCCACACAAAATTGGATGCCTCAGCCTTCATGTCTGCAGATGTTCTAATCCTGAAAAGCACCAGCTACACAACCAGCCCTTCATCAAAAGGAAGCAAGTAACTGGTATATATGATGCCTATGAGATTTGTAAAACCAGAGTATGACTTCCACGACTGCCTGAGGAGTATGTCTGGGTATTCACTAGAAGGAGAAAGAGACGAAGACTACATCTGCATGAAGTAAGGTCTCCAACATTCACACTGGAGGATGGCAGGATGAGGTGTGTGAGAATGTGGAATCTCTTTGTGCATTCAGGTTTTTGCTGCTGCTTTAACACCACTCCCACTGACAGAGACATTGCTACAGAAAACAACTGAAAGATTTTTTCAGTAGTTCCTGAATGCAGAGTTTAATTGATGTTACACTTTTCCCTT
>NW_008659117.1:38505-48099 GCF_000695815.1 Acanthisitta chloris
AACCAAAGGGTTGCGTGTTACAAAGCCATGCAGACACTGGGTTCAGTCACGTCAGTTACTAATGCCTATCCCAAAATCAAGGTTATTCTCAGAAGAGGCACAGAAATATTTGTCCAACACCTAGAATGGAAGTGTATTTCCAATATCTAAGATGTTGGTTTAGGACTTGATAACCTCACATCAGTTACCTGTATGACTCTCCATGCTTCAGTTACCTGCATTAATAAATTTGGGGCACAGCCTCAAGTTAAAAAATATCAACTCTAAAGCTTCACATAGAGCTGTTATTTTCCACTGTGTAACATGTATGTGACCTTTGAAGACAGCTTCTATTCTCTTTCTTATTATTTCCTCCTCTCTCCTAGATTTTCCTATTAACATCACAGGAATGAGCAAGAATCCTATCAATGGAAGACAGCCAGAGACAAGAAAGGAAATTGTTGGAGTCTGATATCCTCTGGGGTCTCTCTTTGCAAACAATTTTGCAGCAGTTACTATTAGAATAGGTTTCAGTCAATCAGAGGCTACGCTTCTACGTTGGTCTTGTGACAGCCTACCTCAAGTAATTTATTTTTGACGTGACAAGTGGATCATTATGGTTCAAGCCTTGAAACAGGAATGGGCTCAGTAACACGATAAGGACAAATCAATAACATTGATATTTAGATCCCTACACCATGTACTGGTATTACAAGCCAAGAATATAATCTTCTTCTAGGTCATTAGATAATGTAGATGCAACACAATCCCTATGTGCCAGACCTTGTACTGAAACTTGAGTAGAAGTTATCAAAAAAGCTTAGAAATACTTAATTGTTGTCGCATTTGGAGGTATTAACAGCAAAAAAAAAAAGCAGCAGAAGCATTCACGTGGGATTAAATAAATCATGCACACAAGTGCTACTTTTTCTGTTACACGTGAAAGGATATTGAAGGAGGAGGAAAACTTGACTCGCATGTTATCAATTAAGCAATATATAAGTTAAGGTGTAACACTCACAGAATCAAACGTGACTGGAAATCAAAGCCAGAGACAAAAACATGTTAAAGGTTGAAGTGACAACTGAGAGGGGACATCACCAATGCCCATAAGTATTCAAAGGGTGGTGCCAAGAGGATGGAGCCAGGCTCTTCTCGGTGGTGCCAAGCAATACGATAAGAGGCAACGGCCAGAAAATGATGCACAGGA
The DNA here is from genome assembly GCF_000695815.1 of Acanthisitta chloris. Taxonomy (NCBI): domain Eukaryota; kingdom Metazoa; phylum Chordata; class Aves; order Passeriformes; family Acanthisittidae; genus Acanthisitta; species Acanthisitta chloris. The sequence goes on from NW_008659117.1 coordinate 39,695, forward strand.
AGTTCCAGCTGAATACAAGGAAGAATTTCTTTACTGTGCAGGTGACCAAGCACGAGAACAGACTGCCCAGAGAGGCTGAGGAGTCTCCCTCACTGGAGATACAAGAACTGTCTGGATGCAATCCTGTGCCATGTGCTCTAGGATGACCCTGCTTGAGCAGGGAGGTTGGACGAGATGACCCACTGAGGTCCTTTCCAACCTGACCCATTCTGTGAAGAAGAGCAGTGTAGGGACAGAAGTCTTTTCCTGCAGCAGAGAGGTAAGTTGCTGATGTGACTCCAGTCTCTAGATAGGAACAAGAATTACCTTGCTGAGATACAGTGCTGAGGGGACAAGATACCACTCCAGACAGCCATTATCAAATGAGCACCACAACCTTTAAAACACAAAGCTACACCTACACACATTATAACCCAAGAGCAAGAGCAGGACTACCAGGCTCTCTTGTCTGCAGTATCCTTTTGCATCTGCAGTCTAAATTACATTGCCTTTTGCTTTATGAGCTTATCACATTGTGAATTCATGTTTAATTTGATGTCCAGTGTCTCCCTGCAGAGTAACACCATCCGCAAAAAGCAATACTGTTGAAAAATTGCATGACAAGAAATCTATTTGGCTTCACTCTGAATATTACAACTCATTTTTAGTAAATTCACCTGAGAGATATTGACATATTTCAAAGCAGAAAAGAAATCAGGGATCCTCTATTTTCAGCAAAAAATGAGGGACTGTCTTGCAAGTTAAATATATAAAAATTATTTTTGTCTAAAGTAACAGAACAGATGGTAGAACTTCATAAATATTTAAAAGGAGACAGCGTAAAAGAGTAAAGGAGTTATTGGGGATAATACACAGGGGAACATATCTGGGAGTGGAAACTGAAAAGAGAAAGGATAGGGGAGACTAAAAGTTCCTCATTATAGCAACTGCTGACTGGGCTATGCAGAGGAAATGCAATAGAAAACACATATTTTACTAAGAATTTTGCTTTAAAATGTATATACACATACTAATATCATTCTATATTACTTTCAATATACAATGAGATATAGAAGATATATATATTAGATCTTTTAATATATTGCTTTTAGTCCATAGATATATAAATTTGGATAAAAATATATTACATTAGGAAACAATCATGCCTTGGTGATCCACTGATGACAAAAATTAAGAAAACAGACACATTATTGAGCAGTTAATTAGCTCCCCTTTTGTTCAGGGCTGTGATGACCTGCTAGCAAGTCCCCAACTCTCAGTCTACATAAAAATCAAAATTAGAAGGTAAGCAATGGTCATTTCAGGATGGGAACATTATACAGGATGAAGGAAATGAGCAACATAACAGCACAACATCCTAACCAGGAAAGCCCCAAAGGGAAGATCCTCTGCTGCCCATGGAAGAAACACCCTGTGTTCCACAAGGGCAAGGTCAGCATGTGGGACCAGCTTCATCTTGGACACACTCATGAGCAGCACCATGAGCATACAGGGAGGAGTGCTTTTTGTTCTAGCCAGCTCTGAAATACCAAAGCTATCTTGCTTTTTTCCACAGGCCACCTAGTTTATGAGTATCAGAGTGTTTAGCATTAACTTAACCAGAATAAAAAGGAATTCAAGCATCAGCTGAAGGTCTGTTATATCAGTAACCTAATTTAATAGTTCTCTGACATGTTTTTTCACCTATGTCTCTCCTTACCCAAGCAAAGGAAATACATAATACTGGCTGGACGTGGAAACTGCTACCATGAGATAGAAAACAACACAAAAAATACTTACTAGTTGGGTATATACACTTGTTTTAGCTTGCTTTCTGCTTCTGCTGCTTTCAATCGTTTCTTTAAATGGAAAAGAAAAAAGAAAGACAAAATAAGCATTATTTTACCTGACAGTCAAGTAATATACCCATAAAAACTTCAAGAGTTATTATGATGTTTACCTTTTACTGAGCTACCACTAAATCTTATTCCAACAAGACAATACCCACTGAAGACAATTATGGGTATCAAATGACTAAGTACACAGCTTCTAAAAAAAGTCAGAGATGCCAAGCTGCTATTAAGAAGGACTAACTTTTCATTCCCATTCATTTCAATACAAATTTCTGCATTGTTCCCCCAACAATGCTTTTATTTATTTCAGTTTCTCCTGCAGAGGAAGGTCTGACATCAGTCTGTGTTGGTTCTCCATGATAACATTCATCAACTGGACAAGAACAGGTACAGCAATGCACCTTGTCCACTGTGGTGCCTCAACAGCTGCACCAACCCAAGGAGATTCAAAGAAGACTTTTGTGTTGATACCCCTGAACTTCTGAAGGCTGTGTGACACAGAAGGTTGTCTTTAAACATTAAAAAGCCCAAGAGCTCCTCTCATAACTCAAACATTCACCATTAAAAAAGTTAAGAGAGACACTCTGAGGTTCAAGTTCTCTTCATTACATTTGCAAAATAAATTTAGGGTGAGCCTCTGGAGGTCCCAACCCCCTGCCCCAAGCTGGTAACAACAGTCTGCAGAAAACCACAATGATGTTTTCCAGGCAGACCAGCAGCCTGGTGATATTCCAGACAAACTGGTTAGCTTAACATTTTCTATGCAGCAGCCTCAAGGCACAGTCTAGGAAAATAATTGTAAAGCTGAAGTCAGTATCTTCATAGAAGCAGGAAGCACCAGAAAATGTAATAAAATTGAAAAGTATGTCACTGAGGAACTGGACAAACATAAAAATCCTTTTTAGAGTGACACAACGAACACTCAGAAACAATGAAGTAAACATTTCCTGTAAGCATAAAGCTTTCATCAGGACAGTTTTAAAAAATGGTTTTCTATTTGACAGTCTGATGGTTCCTCACCAAAGCTCTCTAGGCTCCTAAAGAACTCCCCTTTTCTCTTTTCCTGCAAATAATAGTCAGCCCATCTTAGAAATCAAATAACAAAGTTGTCAGACAAAAGAGCAAGGACCGAGAAAACAGAACCTCTGAAAGTTATCCTGGGACTATGGATACACCTTCAGAGACCTGCACTCCTTTCTGCTGGTGAAGGCAAGTTTCCCAGATTGCTTCTGCTAAACCTTGCCTAGGACAACAACTGCTGCCTGAAAACTGGTCCTGAGAAAACCCAAACAAAGAGTTTGTGGAGACAATCCTTATCAATCCTACAAATATGGAGGAATCAATAATACACATTTTGCTGACAATTGGTGATGAAATTAAAGATGTTTTCCTTCTGAATCCAACTACAAATTTAAGGTGAACATTTTCTCAAGCCAGCCTACCTGAGATTTTTATGTAAAAAACAAAAGCACCCAAAGATGCACCTCAAAAAGTGCTGTGATAATGGTTCTCCAAACAGCATCAGAAATCCTCTTCTACCTTCCAGAGAGAGGCCACCCAAAAAAATTATCCCTCAACAAAATCCAGGTGCAGGTGCCTTTCTGCTCAGGAACTGGAGGCTGTTCCACCCACAGCCTCAACTGAAAAAGGACTTTGTGCTCCAGGCACAGACTGCCATGGGGCAATGGCATCAGCAGATGAACAGCCACAGAGCTCACAGTCTCCCCAGGAAACACATGGAAATCCAACATGAGACACAGATAAACAGCTTAAAATACTGCTTGATGTACAAGAACCCAATTTCCTAGAGATCTAAGCAGGAAATTCAGGAAACTTATACTGGTAAAAAAACTGTTGCTTTTTAAAATTTCTAGATTGCAAGAGGAAAAAGCTGCAGTTTTCTTGACAACAGCTCCCAAGGGAACTATCTAGAGTTATTACGTTATGACAGTTTTGGAAATCTATGAATGCAAGAGCTTCATCCAAGCACAATGCATTATCAGCAGCTGAAATACTGTCCACAATGTAAAGCCATTTGTCTTGGGGACATGGTTCATTTAGGGTATTAGGCAACATTTTAGCAAACAGGTGATGAATGTTAACCTCACACCACAGATTTCCTTTCTGACTGATGACCATGGTGCAAGCTCTGAGCTAACAACTGCCATAAGTCACCTGGACCTCGCGTACCCTCCTGTCCTACAGCTGCCTGGGGATCAGTGCAGTGTATGATACAACAGCATATGCCTTTATTACAAATAGTATCCCAGGAATACTGAAGGCTTCCAGAAGGTACTACAATGTGCTGGATAAGAAGAGCTTTGCACTAAGTACCTGTGGCCTGAAATGTAGTCATGCACAATTCCAGAATAAATCCCTTCCCTGAGAGAGTGCTTTGCTAGGTCCTTTGCCAGTTATTAATTGATCTGTGCCTGAAGCATATTTACACTATAAATTCTTAATGCTGTCTGATGCAGTTATGAATATCATCACCCACAGAAATACCCTCAACGTTTGTAAAATTTTCTAGTAGTTTGGCCTAAAAGAAATCTTTTCTCTTTGAGTTATTTATATACACACATGTTAAGTATATCCTCTTATTTACTTCATCATATTTTCCCCATCTATAAAAGGAAGATATTACCAACTTGTCTATCCCACTGGGGCCAAGGGATTAAAGTACTAAGCACTGTACATTCAAGATGGTACAAACATCTGGTCCTTTATATATCCTCTCTAGACATAACATCTTCATTCTATCCACTGAGCTTGAAAGAGTTTTATGATATGAGACTTATCAGTGCAAATGTTTGTGGTCATTTTCTAAAGACTGAACATTTATAAAGAGGAAGTAAGAGAAGAAATCCAGGAACGTTGGAGTTGCTACAACATTCAATATGCAAGAGTTGGGTTGGTAGACAGCATGGGGATGCCTCAAATATTCTCAAATATTAAGCCTTTATTAGCTTATGATAGGGAAGATAAACTACATTTTCTGGATTGAGAGGAGAGCTATCACACTGCTTATTCTTTCTTGAATCTCTGAACATACAAGTGCTGCTAGGAGCACAGGGAGATGGGAGAGAAAAGGGAACTAGCCCATGATGAATTTGGGAGAAACATTTCCAGGTGCTTGTGCTCCAGTAACACATCTCAGAACTGGTGGGCAGTACCTACAATCTCTGGCAGTTTTGGCAATAAGTGACAGAGTTCCACATTACTGTAGGCTTAACAGGAGGTGTTTGGGGGATAAAATGCCCTATGTATGTAGAAAAAACATTCCATTGATGTTATTTCTACATTGCTAGCACACATGACTTCATGAAGGTTGGTACATTAAAACATCACCCACAGCTTTCAGCTAGGTACAAAGCAGGTTCACTTCCCTTAATAAAGATGTTTTCTATCTGCATCAAGACTGACCCAGAGCTCACAGACTCAAATATAAGGGCAGTTCTCACTTTCTCAACACTATGCACACCTTGAAACTGAATTTCTCTGTCTATTCCTTATGTGGAACAGAAGGCATATGACTAATCCAGAGTCATCTGCCACTGCCATATCCCAAGGTCCTCTCAACTGCTGAAAAGTTCAACATTTTAAAGCTTTTTAGGACTTCACCTCATGATAAGCAAAACAACAGAAGCATTTACAAATCTTAAAAAACCCAACACCTTGGAACTCACAACCACGTAATAACTCAGCCTCTACACTGAATGAAATGTGAGCATAGCCAAACAACACATCAACTCTTAGAGCTTTCAAATCCCTGGGGGAAGACAACAAACAGCAGCTACTTGGTGGATGCCATTTCAAACCTTTCTGAATCAGAAATATATGGACTTGTGGACAGACACGGGAAATCTGCCCCAAGAAAAAGATGCATTCAAAGGACACAGGGAATACTGAACTTGGAATGCATCACCTTTATTTGCTTCAGGACAACTCTGAAACGTGTCTTTGACAAGACAGCTCCTGGGATCACTTTGGACAGGCGTTCAGGGCTTCAGGAGTGAAACGTGTCTTTGACAGGACAGCTGCTGGGATCACTTTGGACAGGCGTTCAGGAGCCTACATCAGACCACAAACTCTGTGTTGATATTGCAGTAGAATTACTCCTTCTAGCAGTTCTGTTTTGGAGGGTCAGTCCTTCTCATGAAATGATTGAACTCCTAATTATGCTGGTATCCTTCAAAAGCATGGTGAAACGTGTCTTTGACAGGACAGCTGCTGGGATCACTTTGGACAGGCGTTCAGGAGCCTACATCAGACCACAAACTCTGTGTTGATATTGCAGTAGAATTACTCCTTCTAGCAGTTCTGTTTTGGAGGGTCAGTCCTTCTCATGAAATGATTGAACTCCTAATTATGCTGGTATCCTTCAAAAGCATGGTTATTTGATTATGCTGGTATCCTTCAAAAGCATGGCCTAGCTAAAGTCAAATAAAAATTACTGAATAAGGGATCCAAGTGCATGCTCCAAAAGTTGTCAATTTGCACATATCTCAAGCACAGTGTCCTACTCACAAGATAAGGAAGTGCTACATTAAGCCTTCCCATCTTAGGTGCACCAAGCATGAGTACACCTTATTGTTCAGCTCTCAGAAAGGGCCTTCTGGTGAAGGCAAATTTCCCTTCCTCAATGGCAAGAAACAGATAGATTCTGCTTTGGGATTATGGCAGTGATTTCTCATGCCAAGAAAATGTCAAAGGAAATGCAGGAGGACGTAAACAGTTCCCAACTAAGTGTTGCTGTTTCATCCAAGCAGGCAATTGGCTGGTAAGAAACAACTTCATTCCTGTGTTTTGTAACTCAAAAGACATAGACAGTTTAAATGGATTTTTAATGTCCATTCAGTCAAAGATTGTACAAGAATAAGCAAGTTATTAGTACTTTTATAAAAGACAATAACATACGGACTTGGAATATAATTTAATCATCTTGGAAGGAAGGAAGTAGAAGTGTAACAACTCAGGATATACACTTTTCATATCCTTACTTTGGATATTTTCAGTATCTTATGTACAAAAATGCTGTTAGCCCCAGAACCATTTTGTGGTATTAGACCAAGGAAAGGATCTGCATACATAAAACACTATGAAGAAACAGATGGAAAAAGTGGCAATAGATTTGCTTTGCCAAAGATTTTGCACTCATCAAGTAAAATATAAATTTAATAAACCATTATTTCAACTACAACTTCCTAGGCCTTCTCTGTGGTTACATATAGATAGCTCTCTCAAGCTTTTTATAAATGTTTCATGGTACCATTTGCTCCTAAGGGATGGGAACTTGAGATGAGATTTTCAGCTCAGTTCACACTTAATTGATGTGATATCTCTGCACTGCAACTTCTACCTGTTTGGCTTATACTCATACTGTTAGCTAAGTGCAGAGCCTCTAATTGGAAGGTTTCCCCAAATCCCACTCCCTGGTACACTCTTGGGCAGCACATGTAAGGTATGGTATAACCAAGACAGAAAACTCAGTGCACAGAGATAGAGCAAAGCAGTAGAAGGACCTGTAGGTTGGTTGGGTTTTTTTAACTGCTGCAAGACCAAATAATCAGTGTCTTTTGCACAATTATCCCCTCTGCAATTTTGCCTATGTCATAACAAACTTTAAGAAAGTGGAAAAAGCAATGGAGAAGGAAAGACCATGACTTTGTTTCTCCAGCACCATTTTTCCCCACCATGGGGAAATTCTTACATCACCATCCCACATTCCTACCACCCATTTCCTTACCAGAAGAAAAAGTTTCAATCAAAGAATAACTTGGGCAAATATTGGAATGACAATGCTGTTATTAAAAAAACCCAAACTAATCCAGATTTGATGCAGAAAAAGAGTTCTCATTTGTCCTGAGGATCCCTCTGAAATTTAAACAGTGTTCTGTTCAGAAAGAAAATGGTAACAATCACATTACAGACCAATGTGCCCAAATAGTAGCACATGCCCAACACTGGTCAATGCCTCAGGCACCTAGTCTCTACCCTCACCTGAATTTCCCAGGAAGCAAGTTAAGGCAGGACATTTTCACAACTCCCCTTTTTCTAATACTTCAAATAGATGCCTCAGCTTAAGACTGATAATTATAATGAAAACACCATTCTAAATTTCTCCCTTCTTTTACTTAATTTTCCTATAAAATATTGTAAGTAGTTTTCAGCCACTGATCCTCTGCAACACTTTGCATGCTGCTTGCATTGTGCTTTCTTTATTTCAGGGACCAACCAGCCTTCATATTTAAACAAGCAGAGATAAAAATGATTGTAAACACTAGTCAAAGTTGATTCTCAAGTAGAGCCAGTCTGGGAATTTGAGCCATCAACACTTCCCAGACAAACACTTCACTTGCAGAGCTTACATTGGGGAGCCTCATGCATCTGCTACCGAAGTCAAGGGCAGGCAATGGTGCAGAAGCAGAGTGGGTGCCTCTTGTACAGCAGCTGTCCCTCCCAAAAAGTCACTGAACTTAACACTGACCTTGAACTCTACAGGCAGAAAGTAGCTGGCAAAAAAAACCAACTTCTGTTGGAACCAAAGAGCTGATTCTGACTCCTTACCTGCTG
>NW_008659117.1:48117-48643 GCF_000695815.1 Acanthisitta chloris
ATAGTAATATTCTATTATGCTTGTTAAGGACTTCCATGGGAGCTAGGGACACAAAGGAAAAGCAACAGTCAATCACAAGGAGCTGGCACACAGCCTCACTGAAATTCACAGGATTCCTTTAACTCAGGATTTGTAGCAGAGTCTTGCAACTAACCCTCCTCACAAAGAAAAACACGGTCAGTGTCTGCATCTCCAGAGGGCATTAGATGCACGTGGGACACAAATTAAATGCCTTTTCAAAAAACTAGAGCTTTCAGTGTAAAAGCAGAGCAGGTTACAGGTAAGTCTTCAAGCTGCATTGGCTCCACAGTAAACCATTCCAGAGGGGCACATGTGGAAGGGAGCCCACAGGCTCAGACTCTCTCTGCTCGAGCAGCAGAGTCAAGAAGAGCCACAACTACAGTATCACAGTTCCAATTTGCTGGGCCTCAATGGAGCTGACCCATAAAATACCCAAAACAAACTCCTAACAGAATTGTGCCCTGCCACTCTGTTCTCTGCATGAGAAGCACGAGGATTTCAGCAG
>NW_008659117.1:48695-77961 GCF_000695815.1 Acanthisitta chloris
AAGTCCCTCTGTCTAAAAGATTAGAGCAGGGGACAAGCAACACTGAAACTACTTGTTTTTTTCCAGAGGACTCAAACAGTGACACAGTGAAACTTGGCTCTCCTTACAGTGTGCCATTCAATCTGCAGGCTGAGCACCTAGGGTAGAGCTTTGGCCAAACTACAGGACACTTCCCTTGGATGGACAGGATTAAAAAATTTTCAAGAGGTCCTTTCTGAAATCACATTGTAAAAGTGACTACATTTTCATGTTTCAGAAGGCCCAGTACTTATTCTCCTTCAAACACAAATTAATCTGGAGCAGCTCAGCTGTCACAACACTTTCCTAAATCCTCCCTCGGCTGTAGTGAAGCAGATGATTCTAAATTAACGTCTCTAAAGGAAAAGCTATCATCTGTGATGTGAAATTCTGACTGTACAACAGGCTGTCATCAGTATGAGGTCTGCCTTTTCCCAATTTACAGCAAGACACATGCTCCAGTTCAAAGCCCTCTTCTTCAACACGACGAAAAACAACGCAGTTTAGACAAGCTGCAAACCAGCTCTGTCACTGATCAGAGCCAGTCGCCATGTGGGCCCTCATTTCATGTACTTACAAAATCTTGCTGAATGTCAGTGAAATCTTTGCCATATTTTTCTAGTGCTTCCTCGAAGAGGTTTGCCTCTGAAGCAGACCACTCCTCCATCTCATCTCTGCACAGGACCGGCCCACCTTGTGGTACAAGTGCAGAGATTGCCTTGGAAATGTCATAGACATTTTTGTGCAAAGTGTCCATAGCATGGAACTACATGGTTGCAAAAGAGAAAGAGAAATGTAAGGACAAGCACCCAGAGGGAAAAGTGCTTAACAGTGAAACAGCAAAGGCAAATTCTGCACTGAGATTTGAGGGTGCAGTATTCTATACCTAACACAAAGTTAGTAAAAACTTGTTCCAATCTCAGACTCACTGGAACTGTCAGTGTACAAGTCTAACATTCACTAACAATAGTGAGGCTTGGGGAACATGAGCTCTTGATTATCAATAATTCCTCCTCAGCTCCTCACAACACCTCCACTGCAGCGCTACTGTTAGGAAAATGCACAGATTAGACCCACTCCCCCCAAGACTCAGCAGCCCTGTTAGCCACCATCCACACGTGGGGCATGAAGATAGAGGTCCAAGGGCATGTTCTCTAAAAGACTTTGCCATGTGCTTTCTTAGTCAAATAATCCACAAAAAAAGCATATATGAAAAATATTTAAGAGCAGCAACACATGCAAACAGTTCACCCTAAGGGCAAGAAGGCCCAAAAAAATTCAAGTTAAGTCACACATCATAGCTGAGTAGGAAAAAAGAGTGACTCTCAGGAGCAATTACTCCTCCAAAAGCCAAGCTATGGCTGTCTGCAACTTGTGATTTACAAGGGCTGAGAACATGCTGCAAGGGAGGAATAGGTCTTAATAAATGAAAGCTTGGCTTTATTTCCCAATTTCTTCAGTTTTAATCAGGATGTTATTTGCATTTCATCATACCAGATCTGTGCACGTGCATAATTAACCTACAGTGTTCTATCCTAGAGTTTGCTCTTTACATGAGTTTACATTACTCCAGGTATGAAGCGAAGTTTTGATAACAGTTCTCTGCAGACTTCATAAATTTTATTCAAATTTTCACTGAACTTTCTCTAGCAGACAAGTTCAAGTTTTCCCTTTCCACGATCTAGTCAGCATCATTTATGTCACCACTTCTCAGGTGTCTGAAAATGGAGCTCATCAAAGAAAACAACAGAATCAACTGACATTCCTTATCTGACCAAAAGCTTTTCTCCCAGACAATCTTTCCCAAGGAAGCCAGTGACAGTCTGGAATTGGGGAAGCGATGAGGGATGGCATTCTGGCACTGTAACATTACAGACAGGCAGACAATCATTTGCATTCTTCTCAAGGCAGCTACCAAACCCATGCAAGAGATGGGTTGTCAAGCATGTAATCAGAATATTTTAATGAAACTAAGCAAAAAAAAAAAAATGCTCAGAATTATCTGTGATGGATCACTAGAGGCACAAGGCCAGAAAAAGTTACTTCATCTGTAACTAAAGGATTCCTTTACAAAGGCAGGGTCTGCTTCACAGCAGGCCACAATTACAATCCATCTGCCCCTCTCTCTTTGCCAACTGTTATTGCTGAGGTGTATGTTTTGCATTTCTCACAAACTTAAGGTCCCCTTAAAACATCTTACCAGCGTGATGTCCCTGGAGGCTGCTGCAGCACTCATGTGCAAACTTGGCTGTCTGACAGAACTACTGCAATCTAGTGCTCGGGCAAACGTACCAACAGACCTGAAAGAAATTAAACACAGCATTAACTTTGCATGCAAACCCAGCACAAATATAAACACCCAACCAACACTCTCTGAGATGAGCAGACTCCATTTCTCAGCAGCAAGATTACATGGTTTGACACACGTTCTGAGCCAGACACCGTTCTCTTCAGATGTGGTTTGTTATTATCAACACTTCACTTAGTTCATATGACCAAAGAGGCTTAGATATAGGAGGGGAAACAGAGAAAGACTCAAGGATCACCAACAGGGAGTTTTGAGCTAGTATCTTATCCCTTATCTCCCAACAAACTTAACATGCAACAGGAACTGAGCACAAGCAAGTTTTATAAATGGCAATAGTCTCTACTACACTTGCAAGAGCAGTGCTGCATCGTCCACAGGTACAGAGATGCCAAGACCAGTCAGGAAAAATGCAGTAATGATGCATTTTTTTAAAGTTTCAGTAAAATTAAAAACAATGGTTATTTTACAACTTAACATTGTATAACATACATTACGAAGCCTACGTAACACAGGAATTCTTGAACAGTTCACAACACCAGTCATTTCTGCATCTGAGGCCACTATCCCCATGTTTTTCATTTTATTCCTAAATAAATTAGTTGGAGAAACCTTTAACACAAACATTGGTTCTTGAAATTCCTACTCCCCTGCCTGCTTGCTATACCACATGGGCAAAACACTTCTGCTCTTGCACAGTGAACTGGAGCTGAACTCCTTCGAGCAACTACAACAACAAAATAAGGTGGGTTGAGTTTTTTCGCCCTTCACTCACATCACTTCCCCAAACTAGCTGAGCAGACAGAGGAACACACTAGTGCCAAGCAGTGCTCAGAGCAGGAAAGGTAAATGTTTAAGCAGTAATTGTCACCAAACATCTAATTTTGGCCAAAATCCAAGCAGCCTCCCCCATGCAATGTCTGTGGCGATTCACACTTCGCCCTCTCCCCAGGCTCCCAGTCACTATCCCCATCCCTGCTTCACACTCCCCCGTCCCCAGCTTCAGCTGAACTGATACTTTCTTCTGTATGTGTGTGAACTAATTATAAACTGGAACACTTCACTGATTCTGGACAGAAGCAATTTTTATTCCCATCTTTTCAGTGATTCTCATTACAAACAGTAAGGGGCAAACCCAGTGGGCAGCACTGAACAGCCAGGAGGAACCACTAAAACCAGCTTTGCCACCAGCAGCCTCCACAAGGTGGAAAACCCCATCACAAAGCAGCTCTACAGACACTTACCCATGGCAAAACCCATAAGGGAAAAGAACAAAAAAGGCTGACAGAAACCCATAGGAAAACCCATGAGGGAAAAGAACAAAAAAGGCTGACAGAACCACAGGTCATCTGTAAAGGCTTAACTCTGGTGTGCAGGGCTAAAGGCCTTGGCTGCCACCCGAGCCCTGTGATCCAAGGTCCACATCTAACAGCTACCTTGGCCAATGTGCAGAACTCTCCAGACTAGCAAACCAGACACTACTAGCAGCTTATAACTTTGCACATCCCTTTCCTAACCATATCCATTGATAACTACTAAAAACATCTAAAGGTGCAACTACCCATCTACTCAACACTTCCCTCCCACACAGTACTAAAAACTAACCTAAGAGAAACAGAATTTGGAGTGTTACCTTTTTATTTTTTTCCCCTAAATTATTCAGTCACCAATTGCTGTGAGAGCCTGAAGTTTAATATGGGCTTCTGTTTATATAAATTTGTACTAATTAATTAGCTCAGGAACCTTTTAGAAAGGAAAAGTTGATCAACAAAGATTGCTTTGGCCTTAAAAGAACACATTTCACCATCAGCACAGATTTGCAGGGTTTTACTTTATTGTACTTACCTTTTGGAATATAGGCATTAGAAAGCATTTACCAGAATTCTTAGCAAACTATTAATGGATGTTAAAATGTCACTGGATTTGAAACAGGCAGAAAATTGGCAGAGGAACTATCAAGTCTTCTGCACGCTGGCCAAAGTATTTGAAAAACCTCACCAATTACAGGATCGTTTTTACATGTCATTTGCTTTTCTTTTATGCAACTGATTAAGTTGTAAATCTGAGAAGCTGCTCCTAAACCCATGCAATTCCAAGGAAGGCATGTAAAACGTCCATCTTTCAAAATGGAGCAAGTGAATCAAGCAACCAAAATGGGCATTCATACTAATAAAGCAAAAAAGAACATAAAGTGCTGGGAAGAGTTACTAACACTTACTTCTCCAAAAGAGAGGTGAAAAGCTCTTACCGTGCTACCACCAGGAACTGGTCTATCTGCTTGTCTACTAGTGGGTTAAAGGCTTCCCAAACTTTTGTTTCAAGTTTTGACTGATCTCTTCCATCATCCTCACCTGGTTGAAAAACAAATCAGAAATGCTCAGTATGGCTCTTTTAAAAGAAAAGGACTTTGTAGATTATTTTTTTATCTCACAATAATGTCACCGTTAGCACATCTCAGTTACTCTGCCTGACAGGCCACTGTGAAAATTGCATTCACCTATTTGTCTGTGACAATTTCAGCTTGACAGACACAACAACACAGCTCGTCTGAATGGGGCAATCAGATTTTCAAAAACTGATTTCAAAGGACATGTCATGGGAAACAGAGTACATCCTCCTCCAAACTAGACAGTTTCTTTTCAGTCTTCTTCCCCACCTCCTCTCTCTTTCTCCTTTATCTTGCAGCAGCTCCAGAGAAACAGACACACACTGAACTGCTCTGAGCAGGCAAAGAGTAGCTGGTTCAACTCATGTCAGCTGCTTTTTAAGGGGGAAATCATGGCATCAAACACTCTTGTTGTTATTTCCCTGACTTTCTACAAACCAAAATAAGCTGGAAAAATACAGGAGCTACTGAGACTTTTCCTTCTTTCTGCTCCCTTTAAAACATCTGGAGATTATCCTTCTCTGAAGCTTCATGTTGGCCTGCTGAGGGAAGAGGATGCCTTTCAAATTAGTTCATGCTCACTTGGCTTGCCCAGCTGTTGAATAAATACCAGTTTCATAGACAAATTAAACAAGAATACTGACCAATTTGTTTGCCTATTCTGACATGAGACTCACAGTATCCGCAAAGCTCCTAAGCAAAGATGGAAACACCTCACTGCTTTCACATCTTGGCCCATCCAGGCCCATCCAACACAGATCACAGCCCTTGCTCTCCTGGGAGAAGCATAGCGACAGACCTTTCCCTATGCATCAGATGGGGCTCATGAAGGGGCAACTGGGTGCCCACATTCCCCATCCCTCTCAGTTTTCCCACCCAGTTTTGGATCTGTAGGGTAGTGCAGAGACAAATCTGAAGTTAGTGCTGCTACTACTCCCTTTCCCTTTGGTCTGGGTCCTCCTGGTCCTACCACTCCACGACACAGTGGGGGCAGGCTGAGGTCTCACCACACACTCCAGCCAGCAAATTCTTCATCTTGCCTGTTCTGCAGGTGAGAAGTCCAGGCTGGCAGCCAACACTGGGGATGAGGAGAGGGCTCCAGGGAAAAGGCACCCAGCAATAATGGGCAAATTGATGAGGGCAGACAGCATTTAATTGGCAGTAATTTGGGAGGGGCTCTTACAGGGAAGTGAGGCTTGATTAAAAACACAAAAGGTTTTACAGACGTGATGGAAATTTGTGTTTCCCATGGAAATTCTGAAATCTCTTAATAAAAACTGTGCAAGCTCTAAGAGAGCCCATTAATTCAATTTATTTCAACAACTTTTATGATTTGGACAAATGCCCAGTTAAAGACCAGTTTGAAACAGAACTAATTGCCTGCAGTGGGCAAAAACCTCAGTCACCAACAAACCTGGCCATCATATGCATGGCCTGGCAGTGGAAACCTTCAGCTCCCACACCTAGGCAGGCTGCACACATAGGAGTTGCCACACTTAATGTGGACCTGTGACAATTTAAATAAATTACAGAAATTACCCTCTTTTAGTAAGTCTGTTATATCTGCCTGGTATCTGTTTCCGACTCGAATCTCTCCTTTATCAGCCAGCAGAGTCTTTTGTTGAGGATCATATACTAGTGAATAAAAGAAGAAATCCTAAAAATAAAACAAGAACAAAAAGGTAAACAGTGTTATTAGCTTTTACGTTCAGCTTTGTGAACAAAGCTTTTACATTTTAAGTCTTGTTTTATTACCTATATATAAATTTTAAAATTGGGTGAACAAATAATAAATGAACCACCAGTTTTAAAACCCCATTTAAATGCTGCCACTTTCTTCTACATTCCAAGTGTAACAGCTCTCCTCACCAGCAGCCCTTCCCTTAACAGAACAGTCTCTCAAACTGAAGTGAACAAAGCTCCCCTTGCACGAGAAATACAGGTACAAACTGAAGCATAGCTTCAGAGTGTTACAATCACACCAATGCAACCCCATAGAGACAAGAAACCCCAGACAATCCCTGTGGCCTTAGCTGGGATTTTCCAGTCTGTCTGTGTCTCTCTCATGCTGGAAACCTCTAAGTTGGACACAACACTATAGATGTGGTCTCACAAGTGATGAGGTGAGGAGATGAATCCCTTCCCTCCACCTGCTGCCTACACTCCTGCTAATATAGACCAGGATGTGCTCAGTTTTCCTTGTCACAAGGATATACCACTGAGTAACTTCTTGCCTGCCACCACCTAAGCTTAATTCACTATGTTTCCTCCGCTCTTTATTGGGAGAGGGGCAGCAGATTTGGCAGCAGCAGTAACTAGCTGCAGGTGGCAATACATTAATTTGTTGCTTTTGTTCAAGTAGATGAGGAAGAAAAGGCTAAAATAGCTGTTTGGCTTCCATTACCTGGGTGTGGAAATTAAAGCAAGAAGGCATACCAGAACGAGAACATTCTGCCAGGGCAGAGAAAGAAAACAGCCAAAATTTTAACTACTTAGAACTACACAGTATAAGTAATTAAACCTTTCTGCATGGATAAGTACTTAGCTATAGCTATTGAATGACATAATGGAGACCAGGTATGCTCCATCAAAATATAGTGTGGGATACTGGGCAGGATTAGAGCTCTGGGAGGGCACGGAATAACAGACCATTCATAACCTCTGTCCACAGCAACATCGTCACCAGGAAAGAGAAGTGTTTCTGAACAGGAACAGGATGTGTGATGAGCCATTTTTCACATCTGAGATCTCTGGCTCATTTTCCCTCTCCCCATATTTCTATGTCACTAGCAGGGACCCTGTTTAAATACATCTCATTTCATGTTCACCTCATTTTCCCTTTCCCTATCTTTGTATGTGTCAACAGCATGCAACGAAAATTAGGACAAAACCAGCATCGGTTTCAAGCCCTGTTCATCTTCACGAAGAGGTGGCAAAGGAAAAGAGAGTCTCCCAATCTGTCACACAAAGCCCCAAAAAAGAATTGCTGTAAGTTTTCACAGTAAAATGGCAGGAAATTTGGAAGGGAATTGAACTTGAGCAGGAAGGGTTGTCTGTAGTTGGGTTTAGTGTGGAGGGATTTGGTTGCATCCTGAATGAATTATACTTTTGACAAAATTGATTCCAACTCCCACAGGCACCAGGGTCAAGTTACATCAACCTACCAACAGAAGGGAGCTTCAGAGTATATAAAAACTCATTTATAATATTATAGCTACGTAAAGGAATCTGAGTCTTTTGCTCTCTAACATACACAAAGTTCAAGATATTACAATATTTGGGAATGTATTATGGCATAAATAACACACAGGAAAAGCTTTTGTCTCACAGGTTTCCATGTTATAAATACAGTGTTCTATTTGTTCCAGCTCCAAAATACCTAACTGCAGGACAAAGCATATTCAGTGCAACATTAATGCTTTTCAGGCATGTTGCCCAGCAAATACACAACCCAAACACTGCAAATAACACAGTGGGCCTCAAGGAAGGCCAATTCTACAGGCAGGTTCTTTCCTCAGTCTTTCTTGGCCAGGAAAAGTCATGCATTGTGGAGGAGTTTTCTCCCATGGTATTTGTCTCTTACATGCCCTATTGCTTCTTTTGTATTGGTTATCACAAAGATTTTCTCTACAAAATAAACCCCATCCTTCTCTACCAGTCTCAGGTCATCCTTTTGTATCTTGTCCACTTTTGTTTCAAATCAAACACATTCAGTGAAAGAATTAAAAGCCTCTGGTCTCTTCTCCCTAACCAGAGCCTCCTCAGCAGAGGAAAGATGGAAGTTTGGGGGCCCAAGTATGAATACAACAGAGACTGTAATCCTCAGAGGTAATGCAACACCACCATCATCTTCCCCCATAGACATGAAATTCATTCTTGCAAAATGGAGTGGGATTTCTGAGCACATTAATAAATGTCATCTTAGTGCCAATGCAAACTAGAGTCTATGAAACAAACCAGATTCTTGTGTACTCTGAAGCATGTGTGAACTCTTGATCACCACTATGTGATAAGAATAATTTTTCAGAGGGGTTTTACAAGAGTAATGTTCACAACAAAATAACATGGCTCTTCAAAATCCTTCGTGCTCATTTGAGCTGTCAAAACTGTGTGTGCTGAGTTCACAGCAGTCAAGAAAAAGAAGGGTTTTCTCTTTTAATTTCAATCCCAGAAACACCCAACACATTTGGAAAAATTAACATGACCTGCCAAGAGTTAAAATTGAGTCATGACTTTCTACTTCTCCCAACTGTCAGACAGATACATATGCTCAGAGCTTCCCTACCCAAGCCCCTAAGCTACCCATAGCCAAGAACCAAAGCCACTAAGGAAATGCAGAAGAACTGGAAAAAGAAAACAGGCCCAAAGTAAAAGCATAGCACAGAAATAAGGGTTAGTTCATTACAGCTTGCAAACTCACGCTCATGTATTTCATATATTTTAACTAGAGAACATTTTATTTTTAGGGGGGTACCAAAAGGAACAGAAATGCCAGACATCTGCTCAGCAGGCAAATTCACACAAGCCTCTGGATATATCCAGGCAGAGCAGTAAAATAGTTGGTATATATGAAATAGTTTCCTGCATAATAGGGAAATCTAGTGCTTTTGCCATGATTGGCTATGCCCTTCTCTTGATCTCCATGGGCATTCAGTATCTACAGAAAATTCAGGTTTTCCAGTTGCCTTTTTACCCCCCTCTTTTTTCTGATTCCTCAGTCTTGCTACAAACCTAATTTTATCAGGCACAGTAAAAAAAGTCAGTGCTGGTCCCCTTCAGCCTGCTTTACAAATGTAACAAGGCAGTCTTCCTGAGGAAGATGACAAGGAGAGGGTGGAAAGAGGAAAACAGAGATAGCACAAATGTAATTTTGCTATGCCTACTATCTCCCTAAAAATTTCTATCTGCATATTTAACCTGCTTTCAAGGCAGACAGCCTTGGGCTGAAAGCCTACTTTTACTGGTCACAACATTCAAGAAATCAAATGACAGATACCCTAGAATTGCTCAGGCTTTATTGACAGAAGCCATGTTAAAAAACCCAACCAAACCAACCCTGAAACATTTTGAAAGGAAAAGAGTGGATTAAGAACAGGAGGTGTGGGGAAAGAAGAACCAGTTCAAAACAATACCATCCAGTGTTAGGAATTCATCAGGCAACAACTATCTCCTTTCTTAATCTCCTTACCCTCCATCCAAGCACATTTGTGTTCCTGAGCTTTTAATTTCTTTACCATCTGTCCAAGCTAGTTTGCAACACAGCAAAATGCCATGCTAAGTGACAGGACACATTCAGGGAACTCTCTCATTCTGTGAAATCTCTAAGTGCCTGCTCAGTATTAAAAATAACCCACATCACTCATCTTGCATTTTGAGAGCTCAAAAGGATGAAAAAAAAATAAATATCTTTGTGCCTACATCTGCACCTCAGCAGCTGCACGATTAGGGGAAAGCAACTCCTTTCTGTTTCAGCACACCTACCTGTAACATCAGTGATAACAAACACGTGTTGGGAGCAGCTGAGAACAAACATTACTTAAAAGTTGGGTACTAGAAAGTCTAAACCAATTTCAGTTTGATTAACTTTTGCTTTCCAACTGGCATATCCTGGGCTGCTAGCTGGTTACACGCACTGCTGAATGCAACGTGCCTTGTTTGATGTGCTGCCATTTGGCAGCCTTCAGCAGCCCCAACATTTTTTTGGTTTCACATTCCAAAGAGAAACTATTTAATCCCTGTGCTTTGTTTAAAATTCTCTTAAACTAAAGTATCAGATTAAAACTAATCTTATTCTTAAATAAATACTAAGGAAAGCTAAAAAAGCATTTAAAAAGAAAGCCCCAGCTATGAGAGAGACTATAGCATGCTCCTTGCAAAAAATGACCTGTTTTCTCCTTGTTTGTTGAAGGCCAGTAATGATCATTACTTTACATGTTTTAGTTAAAAGATTTCCTCTCTTGTGTAACATTTTCATGTTTTTGAATGCAAATAATTTGCTTGCAGATGTATTCAAATAATAATATACTGAAGTTCTTTGCTAATCTCCCAAAGTAACTCTCCCAGATGTCAAATTCCAAGACTGTCTAACCCAGCTGGCGGCCAGAGGTCTAGCCACAATTAAAGGTATATATATCTGTATTTTTCGTTAAAAAACAGTAATTTTTAAAATCACAAAACACCTGAAGAAGTAAACACCAATATTTATATTCTCAATGGTGATTAACTGCGCAAGACAATTCAGTTTCAAGAGTCTGGTTTGAGGTACCCTTAAATAAGCAGGCTGAGTAAATTTCTGCAGGACTCAGATGTCACCTGACAAACAGTTTTTCAAGGATTTAAGTGTCTGTGGTGGCACATGAAGGACTACAGGTAAGTACTTTGAGCAGTGAACTCGAAGAAAAGGAAACTAAGCTCCTCAGAAATCTGAGGCAAGATCAAGCTTAAAGCATATTAACATAAATCTGTATGATTTCAGGATAAGGTAAACATATAGACACAGCTGGTTGGCTTTTAAGATGAGACTAGATGTGGCACTTAGTGCCATGGTCTACTAACCACAGTAGGGTTGGACTTGATGACCTTGGAGGTCTTTTCCAACCAGGCAGATTCTATGATTCCCTTCTACAGTTACTGCATTTTCCAACCTGTCTTGGCCAGGGCATCAGCCTCCAGATTTGAACACTCAGCCTGCCATGCTGATGAGCAAGTTGAACTCTCTTTACCAAACGAGAGGCAGCTTACTGTCACAGGCATATAAACACCAGGTCTGGTCCCTAGATCCATGAAGTTTTATAGCAGAATGAGAATTGTACAGAACCTAAAGCTTCCCATTGTCAATGCACAGTACGTGTAGGAATGAAAGGACCTCACTCTTTTCAGAAAACTTGCACAAAGGCACCAATCCTAAATTGTGCCAGATTAAAGTGTTCAAGCTTTACAATGCACAAAATGGTTCCTACCTCCCGTTCCAGATACGATTTAAGGGATTCTGTCTCATTTAACAGAGTAACGCTGCATTTGCCTCTAAAAAAAGAGAAACACATCTTATGAACAAACATCTTAAATGCTCATGTGATTCACAGGATGGCATTACTGAAGTTGTAACACAGAACTTGATCTTAATTGAAGAATACTTGAATAATAACAATGCTATTTGATCTCGGAATAAAATGGAAGAAAACAGTCATTACCTAATGTGTGTGGCTGGCAGAGATTCCAGCTGTCGTGAGAGAAACAACTCACGATGTCGAAGCTGATGCTTCTGTTTCTCTGGTAAATCAACCATTTCTGGATTTTCCATCTCTTCTTCCATTTCTCCTAGTTATAGAGAGACAACATACATCATCAAAAACAGGGCAAGTATCAATTCGAGCCAAACAATAAACATTAATCGGATCAGATCTAACTTCATCTGAATACTCACATTTCAGCCAACTGAACAATTACAGAATCAGTACAGATCCTTGAAATTATGCCTGTGAAGAACTGTATGTAATCACCACCAGGATCAAATCATCTCAGGTACACACAGGTCACACTGGCTCACCAAGCTGAAAGTCACACAGATCTGCTACCAACAGAGACACTCTGAAGAGAGCAAGCTGATCTTGGAGACCATCACTGCACTGCTAGATCCATCAGGTAGAAGCTGACACTTGATGAGTGAAGCAGTAAAAGTGAAGTCCTTCCTCCTTGCCAGGCAGCTATCTTAGACCCTACTTTTCTCTTTCAGGACATCACACTGTCCCATCCTGACCTTCAACAGCTCCTGCAGGAAAAGCTCGCTGAAAAGGATAGTTTATTTAAATGGTGCACTTTATCCTCCTCATCCCAACAACAGCCACGAGTTGAACTGAAATGTGACCAAGTGCCCAGGGCCAGACTTGCCACCTGCCCTACCCTACTACACCACACACATTCAACTACAACACTCCTGCATTCATCAGCCAGGCCCCACCATCCCGAGCTTTGAGCTATCCAATCTCCATCCAACCAGTTCTCAAACAGATGCCAAAGAAAACACATGAAATCACATCCACACCAATACACAACTGATCCAAAACACCTCCAGGCATCTCCCCGGTACAAAATACATTGTTAGCATGTTTTGTGTTCATTAGCCAGTACGCTGTCAGCTACACAAGACAAAGCTGTAAAAGGCAAAATACTAAAACAGAAATTCAGACAAAGCTGTGAAGACCCTCCATGATGAAGGACTGAGAAAGAAAAGATCATACTTTTTCTTTGTGAAGAAATTAAGGCAGTTACTGTATTTTGCAAAACCATGGGAAAGGTTTCCCAGATTGTAGTAGAATGAGCTGTAAAGCCTCATACATGAATTGTAAAACTCCAATTTTACAGCAGCATTACTCCCAAAGAGCAGACTTATGCCAGCAGCTTAATTCAACACTTGTTGCCAAGAAACATTTCTAGTCAGAAACACATACAGGCACAGTTATGATTTATATACCCTTAAGATTAGTTAACTATAATCCTCATAGCTATCCCCAAAATAAAGCAAACAGAAAGGAGAGCTCTCCATTTTCTAAAACAGTAAAATTGTATTTTGTTTTAAACAGGCTACCATTATGCCAAAGGAGGTGACAAAAAATTATGTACCCTGAAGGTTCCCCAATTTATCGCTGTTTTACTGTCCTGAAAAAAAGACCTGTGGCTTATTTGCCCTTCGGGTAGGTTGCTCCAGCAAGGAAGGGAAAAAATTGCAGCATAATTAAACCAGACTGCAACATACAATAGCTGTTACACCACATGAGCATACAGCAGAATGCACTTAGGTTTTAGTATTTTCCTAGGAACTAGAACACCAAATTTACATTTCTGCCACAGTTTCATGGGTCTGTAATTTATTTACTGAAGTGAATTCTGGTTTAGTTCAAAAATAATATTGTGGCTGCTATCCTACCCTATAAATACACCAGCAGCAACCTACCAACAAGCCAGCAAGTTCCAAGCTCACTGGCCTAAAACCTGAAGGATGCACAAATGAAAAGGCATTGATGCCTGTGCTTGCAACAGCTTTTGGAGAACGACAGCAGTGCACTGTGTAATGCAAGAAAAATACCATAAGGAGCAACCTAAAATACTTAATATCTGCAGTATATTTGATAGCCTAGAGCTTTTAAAAATTACATTTTTCTAAAAAGTGTGTCAACCCCTGTGTGCCAATCAAATCTACAAACACAAGGAAAGCATCCAGCACAGCCAAGCTAATCTCAGGAACTGCAGCCCTTCAGGTAGGCTCACCTTCCAACTAGTGTTTTATTTATGTGCCTAGCTTTTGTAATAAAATATGAGAGGTGGGAAGTACACATATTCTTATGCCAGCTCTGCTATGCACAGCCATTCAAAATCAAAAGGCACAATACATTTTTGCTTTAAAATAGACATTTCCACACGTAACAAACAACTCCACAAATACACACAGAGGTAAAACTGTCACAGTTCCCAAAGAGAGAGGTAGAAATATTCCAAGAAATAACAAACAAACAAATCTACACAAGCATCTTCCCTCCTTTTTCACAGCCATAACTTAGTGGTGAGAAGAATTAACCTAGCAAATAGGTTTGGAATCAAGGGAAGGAGGAGAGAATAGAGGACTGGATTTGGGACATGAACCTCTGTCTCATTCAAGTCACGCAAAAGCAGCTTTGACAAAAACTAATAGCACCTCACAGCCCACCACCACCACCTCACTGCCTCTGGACAGACAGCACAGGCTTAAGTCAGACTAAGAACCACAACAGGGTTCACACCTCTGTGTTTCACCTTCCTACAGCTCACCCACTCATGCTGGAAGAGGACTCCATCCTCAAGAATGGTGGCTCTGAGAAATTAGTACCATAATATTAACACGAGAAAAGAAATATACATGCATAAAATATCCAAGAAGTCTTTTGAGAAAGACTTGCCTGCTTTTTTTCCAGTACTGCAGAGTAAGTGGTATGGGAATACAGGAGGTGCAGTGTATTGGGACTTCAGTGCTCTCATAAAGCCTTACTTCAAAATTAATCTCTCTGCTTGATGGATGTGCTTGTGCAGCTTTGAAACTAAACATTTAATCTTAACACAAATAGTAATATATCAGCTATGCAGAAGTAGCCAGTGGAATGCTGCAAGGAGTGTATTAGATTGAGTATTATTTGATATTTGATGACAGAATCATTACTAGCACATTAACAAAGCTTGAAGATGACTTATATTGGGAACAAGAGACAGGCAGATTGGGCACAAACAGCAAGGCTCATGTGAAAGACAACATATATGGGGAAAATAATTAGAAAGAGTAAACTTTGAGTTGGCAGAAGAAACCCAAGAGACAGTGATAGCAATTTAAAATGACTGGGTGTGTGAGATGTGAAATTAAACATCAATATTTGCCAGACACTAGAAAGAATAGCAATTTGCTATAGATCAGATTGGACTCCCTGCAACATCAGAGGCAGAAAGCAGCAGCCCTTTCCCTGCACTCTGGGTGTCACACAACTAGCTCCATGGCAGAATCCAGAAATGCACAGAGGCAAATGAGATACAGAAATTAGGTTTAGAGAGCATATCAGGTTGTTCAGCTTGGGAGACAGTCTGCAGCAGCAGAAGAATTAGCTAGGATGGTTGTCACTAACAAAATAATGTAAAATAAAATGGGGCCAAAACATTGGAAACACAATGAAGCCAGTGCTAGTGACCTGCACAACAGTTCCTGCAGCAGCAAAGGAACCTTAAACTCTTGGTGCTTTAACAGCTCAACTAAGGAGCTTGGAAGGACATTATAGAGGTGTTACATTTGAATAAATGAACAATACAACACCACAGTCCTTCTTCCAGGTTCAGTTTCAAACAGTTGGTATGAAGCCTCAAACTTATTTGTCTTCGCCAAAAACCAAATATTGATTTGTGGCTACAGAAAATATGGTTAAAATTTAAACAAATAGAAATTCTTCTACCTTGACACTTCAGAAGGAGTTTGTCACATTACCAAGACATCCCACTAGGATCCCTGCCACAAATTGCTTTTGATCATGTTCTGCAGCCACGGCCATTATTACAGATAACAAACAGATATTATTTTGCACACTTGTCATATCTTCCCTCACTGCATCACTCCCAAAGAGAAAAACCACAGTTTCCTCCTCTCAGTAGCAACAGAGCCAAAGTGTCATTAGTGGATATATGAATTTGACTCCTCTTAAATGTGCATGTTTGGTGTTGGAAGAAAACAGAGAAGGGGAATAAAATAGAAGAGAGAAAAACAAGAAAAGCTTGTTTGTGAAGCTATTATAAAACTTCATTTAGATTGGTGTTATCTTACATGTAAAAGAAAAAACAGGTCTCAATAAATTCCTTATCTGTTTAGGCACACAGGTATCAGGGACTGAACAAGCAATGACACCTCACTGCTGCAAGACATTTATTTGAAGAAGCTTTGACACTTGCAAACCATGCTATCATGAGTGCCTGGCACACAGACATGAGCTGCTGAAAACTAACCATAAACCTGCCAAACCAGCCAGCACTAACCACTCAGATCTCCAGCCACTACCAACTGGTCACTCTTTGCTTTACAAATCAGGACAAATGTTTGTATCACGTGAAAACTATGGTCCTAAGGCAAACCACAAGTATCTGGAGATGGATGTGGGTGGATCATTAGAAGAGAGGATGGGAGGTTGTGTTCCTGCTGCTGGAAATATTTACTTAATGACAATAAACTATACAATGCATCATAAAGAGAAAATCCCTCATGACAACACCCAACATTAGCTTGAGGAGTAAAGGATCTTTTTCACTTCTCTCCCATCAAGTCCTGCCTGCAATCTTGTTTGCATACAGTGTCTATCTTAAACCACAACAAAGTCTCTGAGCAAGACCACTGAACAGTTTCCTATTGGTGAAGCAGGTTCATTTCAGAGACAGGTGGACAATTCCCTAGAATAATTTGTGAGGTGATTAAAGAGGCTTATGAATAAAGAGCACTAACGATGTATGGAAGACATTATAAGGCTGAAAGATTTATAGGACAGCTCAGACAAGCTTTATATCATATGATTAAAATAGTAAGACCACAGATTAAATCCCAGAATCAGGTTGCATACGTCAGGTACTAATTTACAGACCCCAGCTACAGAATAAGGTGCTTCCAACCCATTTCTCTGTATATAGTCATGAGAAAAAACAACATCTCAGACTTGCCTGTTTCAGATATCTGATGGATCATACAAGCTAAAGTGTTGTGGTTTTTTTTTTTTAAACTTCAAAACATTCATTTCACAATCACATCTCTTTCCTTCATTTATTGGAAGTGTAAAAAATACAGTAAAATAGCCACAAAATTTTTCTATTCATGTTCTGGCTGTATCTTCCCATTACTTGGCTCTCTCCCTGCACTGATCTCAACAGTAGGTCTGAAATAAAGGCATCTTAAACAGAAGACTGTGTGAATCCAGAAATGTCTGCAGTCAGAAAGCTCCATTAATCAGCTGAACAAAGGCAGTTAAAAGATCAGCGATGCAGATACGTACATCCACTGCAAATGCATCAAAATGAGGCAACAGGAGACTTTATGGAAATGAATTCCAAGTCAGTGACAGTGTGGAATATCTGTACTAGAATCTTAACATCCACTAAATTTAATTTCATTATATCATGCAGGATGTAGAAATTTTTTTTTTTCAGAGGAAAGAATTAATGGCTGTCCAAAAGCTTAATTTTACTCTCTTCTCCCTCCTTAAGAAGAATGAAAACCACACAACAGCACATGTATCTAAATAAATGGAAGTCATTTAGTAGCAATTTTATTCTGCACCAGAAAAACATGCTGGAGAAAATGTTAGTTACTAATGAAATTTACCCTAAGAGGCAGCCCCAGTTGTCTCTGGTGGCTCTATTAATAGGACTGTGCTATAGAAGAATATGAACATGAAGAATGAATTATTTGTTTGCATTAAAAAACCACTTGCATTCCTTATCACAAAGAGAAATTAGCCTTTGCAGGTTCAAAGAGCATTTATATGGCTTCAAATATTTTTCATTTTCAGTCTCAGACATGCATTTCTGTGAATCCTTCCTACCTGCTTCCTCTACTAAATCTAGTGAAGTGAGACACAGTTGAAGGAATCAATAGTCATGTTGTTTATGGTGAAGCTATTAAGCTTCAGTATTCTCAGATAAAATGACTACTGCTGCACTGAAGAGATATCAAAAAAGCTTTGCCTGCTCCCACCAATCTGCAACACAGCCAAACCTCATCTCAATGGCACATGACCTTTTATTTTTCAAGCTATGGTTGCAAGGGAGGGAATATTTGGGCTCAAATCTGTAACAGAAAATACTCAAATTTATCAACAATGGGCTAGTTTTGCTGCATTTTTTTCCACAGTGGCATTACAGCAGTGAGAAAGCAGCAAGATATTATATGCACTGTTAAAACTGAATATCTGATTTAATCAATCCCCACACAGGAACACTGTAGATCTGTATTACATATACATTACTCTATTCATACACACACACCAAGCAGCACATTAAAAGACAATGATGCTTGCCAGCCAAATCGTAATTCTGACATGCCCATATCTGATTGCTTCTCTTTCATTTATGTATGTGCCCAGAATTATAAAGATTCATATGGCTGTCCATGCTTTTTTCTAAATTTTAAGCATTCTGAGCTGCTACATCTCACACTCTCCATCGTTTACAAGAAAAAACAGTTTAGTAACTCCACCTACTTAGCCTTTTTCTCCCTTTCAATATGTTTATTTTGGTAACTGTTTTGTTAGCACTCTGTCCATCACCTTGCAAGGATGGGACAAGAGGGATGTGGCAGAGGAAGGTGTAATAAGCCTAAATGTAATCCTCACTGGCAATTGGAATGGAGTCGAACAGGCTGGAAGCACCTCAGGTAAAGTGCCCAACAATCATGGAATATGTTGCTCTATTTTAAAACTGCTTCTGTAATTGAAAGAGAACTGCAATGCTCAATTTTTGTTTAGAAATTAGCTTCCATATCTACTCAGATAGGTATCTCACAAGCCTCTGATCTACCTGGGAGAGGAGAACATACCAACATTTGTAAAACAAAACAAGCAAACAACAAACCAAGAAATTGGTTACACACTGCATACATGCAAGGGAGGCTGATGCAAGGTCACATGAACAACCCACAATACACACACACACAAAAAAAAATAATCTCATTTTCAAGTCTCCTCTCAGCACAGACTTTCTTTTGCCTAACAAAAGAACCTGAAATATTCAAAATATGGATAGGAGATCCAAAAATTCTCTGCTGGCAAAGTGTATTTACTGAACATGTTCAGACAAAACCTATGTCACCACAATAAAAATATTGTTAATACTGAAATTTCAAGAGAAATCCTGCTAGTCAGGTTTCAAGCTGGCCATGTTCCAGGTCGGTTTCCTATGATCAGTCTATGTGATTTACTCATAAAGAATGTTTGAGGGGTTTTTTATACTCTACAAACCAAACCAAATAATTGCTGAGAATTAACACGAGACAGGGAGAATACTTCCTCTCATCCCAAAAATAATCACTTCTGTGGAGCAAATATTCAGCTTCACTGAAAACTTCTGTCTTGTACCCACCATAATCAAGCCACACAAAAATGAGATTTTAAAAGGTTTAAGGAAAGGGGAAAGAAAAAAAAATAATAAAAGGAGGGGTCAGGTAGAAAGGCAGAAAAGTCAGTCAAGCGAGTCATGCAAATTGCTGAAGATGAATGCAGAAAAAAACCATTTAAGCATAGCAATCCTCATATTTAAATCAAAACATCCAAGCTCAATCCAAGTTGGACAATTTGGTGTAGATGCAATTTAATCTGAACACAAACAAGCTTACTTGCATGTTTGTCTGCCAATACAATAAGTGTACTCGATATGTCTCTTCTTCTGTAGAAACACACCACCTTTGCTTCCACGTTGCCATTGGCAGTCTGAAACAGGGAACAAAAGAGAAGTTGAACACTAATGAGGAGCAGAACTGCACACACCGAACTAGAAACTTCATAAATAACTTGGAATTTTGCACAGGAGTTATACAGCATCTACTTTTAGCAGCTCCAGCTGAACAAGTTCCCTAACATACAAACTCCAGGGTGATCCATTCCAGGGAAGGGAAATTCCAGGTGGTTTGGCCCTGCCCTCCTAATTGTTTCTGTCGGATCACCATTTTTAACAGCTACAGCTGTTTCAAGGGGTGAAGAAAAACACACTTACCTGCAGTTACAACATATTAACAAGCCACTTTCCTACTTTTGAGGTGATGCCTACATTAAGCAGAATTCCAAGGCATCTTTAAAATCCTAATAAAAAAACTGTGAAATATAACAGGATTCAGATTTAGGCTGTTTTCCAAACTCTGCAGGGCAGTAGGGAAGCAAGAGAGAATGCAGCCATTATTACCTTCACAAAAGAAAACATGAGAGATTTTCTCTCTCTGACAGCACTGGTGAGCTAAACAATGACCCAACACACAAAAAGAGTCATCCTGAAAGGAGAACCAAGGAAGCTGCACCAGGCAATAAACTCTACAGTGGTGATAATGTTTTAAAAAAAGTGGATTTCTGAACAAGCATTTTCTTAAAACTCTTAAAATAATGGCACATGCTGAACTGTGAAACTGGCTTTTTACAAACCCCAAGGGAAATACACCTACTGGTTTGTAACAGCCCCAGCCAATTTACTATCTGTAGACTAAATCAAGTCATGAAAATATAACTTAAGAGCTGTATCCTCCTACTGAAGTGGCTTTGAACACCGTAATTAAGGCAAACAGTTTAAGAAACTAGAAGACTAAGATACAAATTCCCTGCTGAGAAGTCTCCAAAAAGGGTAGTGGACCAGCAACGGAAACAAAATTTAAATTGATGTACACACTTAGGTTTCTAAGATGTGAATGGAGGAAAAGTTTCAACTTTTATAATACAAATTTTACTAACACAAAGGGGGAAAAAAAAGTCAGATAACACATACGTGTACAAGTATTTCCCTTGCAGACTAATAGCTCTTGGTACAGAGCCTGCAGAATTTCTACCCTTTTCTGTTAATTGATTCCAAACTTTTACATTTTGAGGAACTACAATACAAAGGCAGGACCCATCTTGTTAAACACAGACAGCTACAATGTAACTGCATCTGATTTATTTAATTGCCCAGGTTTCATTTACACTCGGTGAAAAAAGGCAGTATAAGACAGAGGATTCATTTCAACCCTGAAGACCCATTTCAAAGACTAGGACAGGGAAATTGCAACTCAAGCAAGAGTTGCACCAAGATGGGAGATCCAGGCTGAAAGTACATTTTTTTAAAGACTGCAGAGGAAAAATAAGAAGAGAAAAAAATACTTTCTAGGAAAGTGATCAACAAATCTGCACCCAGTGATGGAGGGAATACAGCTAGTGATACCTCATGGCTATGGATCCACTGGGAACATTTTAAAGACTCACTCATGCTTCTCTAAGGGAAGAGAGACACAGTATTTCTGCAAAAGTCCTCAAATAAAAAGGCTACAATGATGTCCCAGCATTGAGATTCTTTGTTTGTCATTAAATTAATACATTTTCTCTTACAAGTAACTGGTTTAGAACTACATGCTTTTTCACCACTGGTGGCTGAAGAAAAATACCTCATTTTAGTCACCTAATTAAATTCAAACCCAAACCAGCAATGTTACATTCCTTCTGTACAGGCTGCAATGGACATGCTGGTATTAAACCTGAGCAAGTGGCATGACTAGGACACAGACAATGATTTCAGGACAGTCTTCCCTCCCCAATTAGGTAAAATTTCAGCACTGAGAGCTTCAGCTGGCTTCCCACATACAACCCATCATGCTTCCCCTTTTAGATCCATTGAAAGGGAAATTTGGCAGATGAAATGATACACTGGCCCAAAGGACAATCCACAAAGTCTGAGGAAGCAGATAATGGCTGCAAAGCTTGAGCATGAGTCTCCCCCAAGAAAGATCATAGTAAAGCTCTCCATCCTCTAGGCAAATTGTTACACTACCTTTATATCCCATGACCTTGGCACAGAAAAAAGAATTGCAGAAATCTCCTGCCCTACAGGTGGGCATAATCACCTCAAGTATGACCTGCCTCAGTCCTTTCATACCAGAGAACAAAAGATCTTAAAGCATTCCAGAAAATTATCAGAGAACAAAAGTATTTTTAAGCTTCTAATTACCAGAGAACTGTTATAGAATTGTTTTGATTTTAATCAAATCAAACAGATCATAAATTCAATTAACTTCAAAGACTTGATGCAAAAAAATGTTTACCTTATTGAGCTCTTCTATTCTTCGTATCAAATAGGGGTTACTTGAAGAGTTTTCGAAGTAGACATAATCTGACAAAAAAGAAAAAATACACTTTAAAATATGAACTGCTAAAAATCAAATAAAAACCACTATCAGCCTGGAAAGCAAAGCATATCATTTTCCCTCTCTTTCTGACCAGATTATTTCCATTTTGACCACACTGTTGTCTTTACTTGCTTTCTCTTCATATCAAAATCCAGCCACTTCTCACCAGCAATATGTGATCTTTCTCTTCCCCTCCAGCCCAGTTTGCCCACACTGCCCATTTGCTTAGAACACAAATAGTTAATTCTGTCTCTCTTTTCTTTATCTCTGATTCTCAGTCTTTTGCACCTATATGATCGTGGAATGCCCTCAACACAGACCATAAGTGGCCAAACTGGTCAGCAATACTTGTATTTGCAAGCAGGATAAACATCCAAAGTTCCAGGAAGAAAACAAGTTCTCTACCCGAGGTAGTGCCTGCAAAAAAAATAAATAAAATCACAGGAACATCCAGGGGTGCCATATAAATTATTTGGTATTATTGAGCTCCAAGCTTGAACACTCCTTTTCACAGGTAAGGAAACAGATGCTCAGGAGTCCTGCATGGATTTGGCCTTTTTCTCCCAGAAGCCTGAAGTGAGGCAAAGAGAAGGCTGAATCCAGCTCCCTGCTGACAAGGTGATGACCTTGCATACAGATCTGACAACAATTCCTTAGGAGACTACCTAAGACGATTTCCTTCCAGATTCCCCAGTTCATTTGTGTTTGGAGCAAAGCATCCATAGCCCCTGGGCAGCCTCAGGTAATCTTTTGCAATGCCTACATTAGCATGATGCTCCAGGATGAATGGGAGTTTGGCGTTGCTTAGCTATCCCTCTGCAAAGAGGTTAACTACTGTTCGCCTCCATCTCCCTGAAATGCTTGTCAAAAGGGCTGTGGGAAGCTGAGGTACTGTTACCTGCTCTCCGGCCCAGAGAAAGACAGACACACACACAACAAAGACCTCTGTTTCTGTAAAGCTGCACCAGCAGAGTTATCTCCAGGGTGGCCAGGGAGAGACCAGAGCATTCACCCATCACATCCTACAGCAGCCCTTCCAATTCCCCGTGTAACACTACTCAAACTCCAGACACTGATCTTTCCAGACTACTGTTTATAGTTCCTGTTATCTGTAGGTCTCCCTGGAGTTACACCAAGCTACTTGCTACACGAGACAAGAGCACAGCAGTGACCACCAGGCAAATGAGCCAGAGGAAGCTGCAGCTTGCACAATATCTGCAAACAACTCCAGTGCCCTCATGCCCCTTCAACAGGGCTGAGCTGCCCTAGGAGAGTGGCCACAAGCCAAGAATCCTAGGGGTTACAATCCCAAGAATGACAGTTTTTAAACAAAATTGGTTTCCAAGCTCTTCTCTTTCCAAAATAATGTGTTGTATGCCATGAGTTGCAAAGACATCTTAAGAAGTCTCAGCGCGGCTTTGGTTGAAGTGAGGAGCGACGAGTTGCAATGCCAATGCTCAGTGTGCACCTTGGGTTGCCTAACCATAGAGTCTAACCAAAGCTAAGAAAGCAGAGAAATAGCACACACTTCCTTTTTATTTATATTTTTGTGCATTCTGTGCTCCAGACCTCTCAGACTGATCAACAGCTATGCTATCTTCACACACACATGCATGCATCTGAAGGACTCCAAAAATTGCTTCCCGACTGCAAGAGTCGGTTCCCCTTAAATGTCACATCCCTGCAGGCTTTAGACTGGAGAATGATCTCACACAAAGAATTCAGACTGGACATCTGGTTTGTAGAAAACAAAGCTCACAGGAATGGTTAAAGCACCCAAGCATCTAGATCCTAAATTTCCACTCCCAAACACTAGCTCTGTGCAGCACATCAAACGGGAAACAACAGGCTCAACATTACTATGACCAACTCTACCAGAACTCACATAACCAAACAGATATTTGGCAGCTTCAGCAATAACAACTGCTGACTGCAGTAACAATGGTGGGCATTAAGCAATTTACTGATCAGCAGAGTAAAGAGGAATAATTCCTCCCATGGCAGAACCATCCATGCCCTAGAAGGGCACCACAGTGGAGGATGTCGAAGCTTTTAGATGCCTCCAAGCTCACCAGCCACACCTCACCTCTAGCCTTCAACACCCAAAAAAAGGATGAGTTCTTTCCCTCCACTCCTGTAATAATTCCTAAGACAACCAGCTACTCCTCACTTCAGGTACTTTGGCTGAGCCAGATGCAAAAATGTTACCTTTGTAAACACTGAGCCTGAAAACTGAAAATGAAAACTAAAGGAAACGACAATCTATGTCTTGAAAATATAACCTTGTCCTTAATTCCATGGGTTTCAGGTGGCTGTTACAAATGTTCCTAGTTCACACCATTTTTCTAACAGCCTTTTTGTATGCATGTACATGCATATGTTCTCACAGACACATTTTATGCCTCAAGTGAGCATTAACTCAATTTTTCTCGTAACTACAGTTTATTGATTGTAAAAATCTGGCAGGGATTTAAAGTAAGCTTATCACAGATGAATGGTTTACCAAAGAA
Source organism: Acanthisitta chloris (assembly GCF_000695815.1). Taxonomy (NCBI): domain Eukaryota; kingdom Metazoa; phylum Chordata; class Aves; order Passeriformes; family Acanthisittidae; genus Acanthisitta; species Acanthisitta chloris. The sequence continues at coordinate 73,310 of NW_008659117.1, forward strand.
GAGTTCAGAGTGGTATCCAATGGTTTTGAATAATGAAAACCCCCACCATTGTCTTGGTCAGCAGCAGGAACATCCCCAAACCCACACTGTGTCATCAACAACAGCAAACCAACCTCCAGGCAGCAGCCAACTGCACACAGCTGGCAGAACCCAAGCTGACCCACAGGATGCTTCAAGAACTGACATGGCAAGTGTAGAGGTGCATCCTTAGGTCAGTGCTTGATGACTTCATCGTGTCACAAATCCACAGTCCAGCACTTCTCATCCATATTTTAGGCTAATCCCACAGCTATGTTAAGTATTTCACCAGTAGCTATGCAACTAATGGAGACCTATTTCCCATTACTCAAATTACCTGGAAAAGGGTTTCTTCCTTTCTGCAAGTAATGCAGAGCACACACTGCAAATCACATAACACAGAATGTGAGCAGATCAGAGGGGAGTGATTTGCATTTTTCATAGAGATTTTAAATACTTCAACTCAAATTAAAATGCTATCCTGCACCGAGAAATGTTTGAGTTACTGTTCTACATGTACAGCTAGGAAATTTTAAGTTCAACAAACCACTCTCCAAACTGATGCCTGGTGCAGGTGAGAACACTCCTTTAAAACTGCCCCACAAGCAGCAAAACCCATGAAGGCCGGTTTCCTGCAGTGGGTTTAAAGGAGGCACAGCACCATGTTCCATTGATCCCTACATTCCAAAACACCAACTTACCCCTTGAGCAGCACTTCCCCTTCACCTCCAGCTTCCTCCCATGCCAAGGAAGTGCACCCTTCTCATACTGCCTCCCCAACTAATACTATTTCAGGACAGTAACTACAACTGGAGGTGTGTATACACACACACACACACACACACACACACACACACACACACGAGATGACAGAAACCTTCCACAGGCTCCCAGCAATCCAGTTGTCAATAGGAGATATCATCTATGCACACAACTGCCAGGGTCTCTGAGCCCTGGGCTGAATGAGGGAATAAGGAGATGAGATTAGCAAATCTCTAGACAACAGGGAGATATGCATCTCAGCTCCGACTAAGAACAGGAAGGAAGAGTTCACTAAAACAAAAAATGAGGTCTAGAGACAGAAAAGTAGAGCCTGATATCAAGCAAAACAAGTAAGATCCTTCAAACACAACAGACTGTCTATGCTTGCTGATTTATTTGCTTTCCTACTTACACAATGGAAGAAAGGACTAGTGTAACTGTTCTGCATCCCACAAGGATGACATGTCTCCTTACACACAGCAATCACCATAAAAAGCACTTGAAGCTAACCCCTCACCACCCAAGCACCTGAAGTGAGGTTGGAGATTCAATCCCATACCTTCACAACAGCTTGCAGCTCGTACTCACGATCCCTGAATTAATCAGCCATGCATCCACATCATGATCATAATTAACAGCATCATTCGTGCACACTACAGAGTTACCAGGCTGAAACAATGACTGAGGAGGAGTATGGCACCACCACAGGACAGTCACACAGATCATCACCTTCTGACTCAGCCTCAAGATGGAGTTCCTCCTCTTGCCTGTGCTGTTAGAGAGCAGAAGTACCCACATATATAAAATCTACCCCCATAAAAGCCTTTATATCCTGGAACATTTATTTTCCTGCACGTGCACACCTTGCTAAAAAGCAATGCTGTACTACACAGGTACTGAACTGCTCAAACACACAGGCACGACATACTTGTAACAGTACAGCAGCTAGAACTAGAATGACAGCCTACAGACCACAGGAGATGGAAATTTTCCACAAAGGCAGTAAAATAATTGTTCTCAATTAGCAATTAACATAAGAGAATTTCTTTTTGTTCTCATATGCTTTTAAGACATTACTGCAAAATAGCTTCCCCCTCTGCCCTCTTCATATCAGCTGTTGATTCTGTCTACACAGGTCCATGGAAAAGTAAATTGTGAGGGGGTACAGCAAAATAAAGAACACACACTGTCTAGAGGTCATATATTTATAAGATTAGACATGTCTGAGCTACCTAATAACCTTATAGGCTTTTAGGTGATCAAATTGCAAAAATGCCCAAAAGTATTTTTATCCTTCCCAATGTACACTTGCCTTTCAAGCTACAAGTGCTTTCTGAGGACTGACCTCGCTGAATATTGCCTACCTGACCCCCAGAAAGCCTTACACACTGCATGCTCCAAGAGCCTGCAGATGCACTCAGGACACCAGGGAGGCTGAAGCTTTCCTCTTCCCACACTCACTGCCACTGCTGGGTGCAATGTGCATTTCCAGACATGTGATAAAGAAGTAACTTCACAGTTGTAAATATTTCCCCTGCCCAATCCACAAAGCTGCTGCCCTGAATTAAAGATGAGCATCGAGAGAGGGCATAAACTTATGATGACCTCCTTACTTTATGACTTCTCTTATGGGAAATATACACCTCCTCATACTCTAGGTTTCCAATTCAACTTTGGGCAGTTTCTTTCAGTAAGCCACAGCTTAAAATTATTTACCAGCTTGGTCCCCAAACTGCCAAGTGCTTTCCATTTTGGATAATACAATCCCACCTGGTCTACATTCCCTTGAAAGAGGAGGCTGGAGAGGCAACACCAGTTTCAGTCCTGCAATCTCACCTGGCAGAGCCCAGATCCCATTGCCTTCTGGCTATTCAAAAACCAGCACTCACAGCAGCAGTCACCTGATGAAATGTTTAGTTACAGAGCAGATAGAGTTTCAACAGAGAAAGCCTTACCAGCACAATATTTTCATTACCAGAAAGGCAAAACTGAAACAGCTGTTTCTGTTACTAAAAGAATTATGAGGTCCAATACCTCCAGCAGTACACACAAACCAGGTATTTACAAATTAATGCCTTCCATGGTCAACAAAGGTATTAAAGACACAGTGTCAGCACAAGCTCAATCTGTATTTACAGGAGAGCAGTATTGGTGGCTACTGTGTGCACAGGATGCAGCAAGCTGAGGACAAGGCAGTACATGCTATGGGCAACACCAACTCAGCTCCTTAAAAAGGTGTGGAAAGGCCAAGCATACAAGCATCTGAAACACCTACAGCAAATTAGTGAGGGACGTGGCAAAAGCAAGCACCACCTCCTGCAGAAATCTCCCCCCCATACAGCACCACCTCCTGCAGAAATCTCCCCTCCATACAGTTAACTGCAAACCAACACTAAATTTAGCATACATAGGTTGAGGTACCCCAAGTAAATCAAGCCAGCTTTGCTCTTGTTTCTTGAACAAGGATTATCTACACACTCACGTGGTAAACAAAATGCTCATGTTACATTTGCTTCCAAATGTGCATGACTAGAAGGGGACAGACATCACTTGGCTGTTTTGAGATGAAACCTTTGTATCACTTTTTTTGACTTGCCTCCAAAAATCCAGGTTCAATATTCCCCAAACCATAACCCAGAGTAGAAGCAATTCATGGCAAGGTCCACACAACAGAACTACAGATTATGCACAGACCTATAAAAAAAGTTAGTATCATTGTTTATCTGTGCAAACTCTTCTCAGGTAGCAAGAACTACTACAACAGCAACCACCCCACCAAAAAAAACCAAAACCAAACAACAAAAAAATCCCACCAAAACTCTGAAAGACCAGTAATGGTTGTGAACAAAAACTCAAGTATCTACCACAAAGAAACCTACTCAAGCTAAAAAACATTCTTTATCTTCTTGAAGTAAAAAAACCCAAATCATCAAAGATAACGACATGCAACTTGCTTGGACAAACTGTCTATTGCCTGATCCAGTTCAAACTCTTGAAACATTAAGGGATTTGGAACTTCCCAGAGGTCTTCTGTTCTTTGTTATCTATCATGTCAAGGTGGGAGGGAAGAAAAATTCCTGTCCAGCTATGTCACATCTTTTTTTGCCTGATTCCTTGTGAAACAAGGTTTTATGCAACTCCATTATCCATGCATTAGTTCTTCCCTATTAACTCCTGAACCCTTTGTTCTGACATTTCACAGAGGGACAGAAGTCTCAAAGATAATTAAGTTCTGATCACTGTCCCCTATCTTAAAGACACAGATACTAAAACTACAAGAGAAATGAGAAAGGTAAGAGAGAAAGTTAGAGATATGAGAGGGTTCCTGTTTCAGAAACAATTAATAGATTTAGGTTTTAAAGTAAATCACTGGAGATTCCTCAGCGTTTGGAAGAATTATCAGAAGTGCTTGCTTTCCTGTGCACCTCCCAACACCTCTATTGTCAGTGCTGCTCAAGGCAGCTCTTGGGCTAGACCTGATCTGATTCACAATGGCCAAGTGTGCTCCCAAATGTTCACCCTCTCTGCCAGGGAAGAAGGCAGATATTCTGCCTCATAACAACAGCCTAGGACTCAAGATTTCAGTTCTGCATGAGGCACAGAGTTTGTATACATGGTAACTTAAAATTCCAAAAGAGTGGCAACAGAAGAAGGGGAAGAATCACATCATGGAAGAAAGAACACAACTTCTAGATTGTCAGTGTCCTTATTTCTGTTCCTCACAGCACTGTTGGCTGTTTTCACTTGCAGAGGGTCTGTGGAAAGAACCAAAGGATCGAAATCTGCTGGTCCTTTTGACAGTGAGGTTATGGGTGTCAGCTGTACTTCATGGGTCACTCTTAGATAAGAACTCTGTCATGCTGAATGAACCA
>NW_008659117.1:77977-83001 GCF_000695815.1 Acanthisitta chloris
ACTATGTACAAACAGGACTTGAAAAGAGACTGTGAGAATCCCAGAAATAAAATTACGCTTCCGAAGCGCTGCCCTGAGGATGATGAAGCACTTCTGGTGCTAGAAATCAATTATGTGGCAGTACAAGAAAACTATTTCAATTAATTCACTCCCAATATCCCAACTGTAACTGTGAGGCACATTTGCACATGGCACTGACCCTTCAGGTTCACTAAGTCAACTCCCTTCAGCTTCTTGCAAGAAAAGCATATGCTAAACATTCCTGGAGAACCAACTTTTTTATTCCATGCTTTACAAGAGATATCTAAGTATGATTCGGAAGCCTCTGGACACAAAGCCTGTTCTTCACTGCCACTTCAGTTCCCAAGGATGTGGCCATACAAACACCTTCTGCAGTAGCAAAGTTGAACGTCTATGTAATTTCAGCTGTATCCAGTACCACTCTTAGTAGGTAATACCATGGAAATAGTTCAGGCTTAAAATTAGAAAAAGCTTTTCCCAAAGGTGGGTTGTAAGGGAAGAGTCAGAGAGACACTTGAGCAGATAGATAAACCAGTAAGAAGAGAGCTCCTTATATCATAAGGGAGTATTTGGGGGGTAGGGGGGAATGGAAGAGGAATATCCTCAAGCTACACCCTAACAATCATCTTCTGTAGCAGCCAAGAGGACAGCCTGTTCCGTTGTAATTCTCATTGCTAAGGACAGATAAGAAACACATTACTTTTCAAAAGATATTTAGGCAGCACCGAAGATGACAAGAAATCAGCTTCATGTTCCCTGCAAGTATCTCAAGAGTTGCAAAACAAGAACCTCTCAAGTACTCAGACACCAAGTTTGGTATCACCCTCAAGAAACAAAAAAACCCCAACCAACCAACCAAAAGCTTGTGTTTGCTTGTTTGTTTAAGAGCAATATTCAGCTTCAGCTAGTCAATGTGAATTAACCGCATGACACTATATTAAGTCTAGAGGCAGGGGATTCAGTGCCAGATCAGAAACATCATGGCTTCACAATGTAAAACACGGACAAAGTATAAACTCCTGCCATAGTTTTGCAGATGTTTCTTCAAACAAGAGTGCCAGTGAAGCTGATTCATCCCCCACCCTCTCATACCACCCCCTCAAGTTGTGACAGCCTCTCCTTGCATGGCAGGAGGCACGAACACACGTGCCAAACCCGATTAGGAACTCACACAGGTCAAAACACTGTCACCAACCAAACCAATTCCCTGACCTGCTCCAGTGTACAGCCACGCTGAGCTGGGCAAGCCCAGCTAAGGAAACAAGGAGAGGGCAGTAACAAGTGTCCGTGAGCAGGCGTTGCTGAAATGGACACTGCTAACAAAAGAAACATCTTAAATAGACAAAGCTACCAAAAGAAACATCCACAGAAACTGTCTCACTTGGCTGGTTCAAATTTGCTCAGATGTTGACAACTTAACTCTGTAAGGACAAGCTCTGTGCTAAATCAGGAATCATCTGTTCACGCCACAATAACTTTATGCTTGGTCAAGTTCATCTGTCCTCCTACATCGTGCATATAAGCAAAAAGTCCCCAAATTAACTAGAGCACATCACGTGCAATTAAACAGAAACATTACCATGGGCCACATCTGACAGAGATCATGATTGGTGATCTGGCAATGCACAGAACCAGAGCTGTGAAATCCCAGGCAGCACGAAGACTTAACTGCTTGTGAGTAACACATGCGTAAAAGACTGGAGAAGCCCCAATCATTTCTTCCACTTGCAAACTCACTTTAGAGCTGCCAACTAACTTCTTCACTTTACTTCATTGATCAATGTCAAGTAAAAATTATCTCAGAAACACTTCTCCTTCCTAAAGGTGGCCCCGAGCTGGAAAAGGAGAACATGTGCATGGTTCCTTCTGGGCTAGGAGACACAGCCTGAAGGCTTCACCAGCACTTCACAGGTCTTTCCAGACTTGGTTTTACAAATAAGGAGGAGAGAGGAACCATACCAGACCTCAAAAGACACTCTGAAGCAAGGCCTCTTTGTATATTTTATTATAGTGATTAGCTCTAAGATTGCCTAGAACCATAATATCTTACAAGAGCACCTTTTCCAGCAGTTCCTGTTATCTAAACCTCACGGGAAACTGAGGCAAAGCATCTGCAGAGCTTGATCACTTACCTGCTTGGGGATTTAAAACCAATCATGAGCTTGCAAAGCAACAAGGTACAGTGTAAAAACCCTTACTTGGTGCAGAACTAACATTGACTTCACAGGTTTCTTGTTTGCCAGAAGATGCACAGACCCACCAGAAGCCAAGCTCCAACAGTTCATACTCATAGTCTCAGGTGACCCCAAACTGCCCAGGAGCAGCTTATAAATCAAAGTAAAACCAGTAACAGGCAACCACCTTATCCTCATCTCATCCTGCTGGGGATTTAAAGTCAGAATGCTCAGACATCAAAAGTTGCTTGAAAAACAACAATTAGATGCAAGTGAAAGGAAAATCTTTTACATTCACCCAAAATCTCACTACTTAAGCAAAATGAGATGCTAGAAGAGTTTAAGAGGCCTTTTTTTCCACAACTTCTTATCAAGTGCTTTTGAGTCACAATCACTGAAAGGCAAAATACACAAAGACCAACAGGCCCTGAGGGCTACCAAGGAGCAAAACAGGCACTGCTGAGGTGTGACTCGGCCACCCCCAGGCCACAGGCAGTGCCTCTCACCTGCCAGTCCAGGAACTGCCTAAACTCACCAACCCCCACAGAAACCTGCCCCTGTTTCTCTGCTGACTTTCCAACAGACCAGCAACACCAACCTGGCCAAAGAGGCAGCCAAGAAAAACGAGCAGAGGCAGTAGGTGAGCACCATCCTGCCAAAACAAGGGGGAGGAAGCTGGATTTCCCCGCTTTGGCAGAAGCAAACTTGGTACTTTTACTCCATTTTGTCAGTCGCAAAGGGTTGTCAGCTATTACAAATCCACAGAGTGTGTTTGGACACAGTTGTCACAGCTCTAGCCCCAAACACACCTAAGCTGGCTGACAGACAACACTCCACCATGCAGTGTTTCCCAACAAAAGGCTAACGAACCCTGAAGCAGAACAACATGGGGGGGAGGGGGAAGGGAAGGAAAGGAAGACTGTAAAACATGAGAAGATAAACTTGTGTAACTAGAAACAACGAAAGGAAAAGATGAAAAAACCCACTGCCTGGCTGTTGCTGAAAGGTGATAAGCTAGAAGCCAACCTAAATTTATTAGGGCCAACAACCGCAGAAACCTGTTGGTAGTTTTCAAGAATAAACTCTTCATTTTTATCTTCACTGGTTATTTAATACTTCTCTCCACTAAACCCACTCTGAGTTCAGATTACCTGCAAAGTTAAAAAAGAAACAAAAACCCACCAAACACAACCAAAACAGGAATATCCCACAGTAACCCTTCCTGCCACTCAACATACACACACACTGACAACAGAGCAAAGGGACAGGAGTAGGTTTACACATGATCCTGCAGCTAAATGAGCTGAATTTGCTCCAGATCCAGACTTGGCAAGATGTTTCTATGCAAGCTTCTTTAATAGCTTTCAGTTCTGTACCAGGGAAAGCTCAGAAAATTACAGCTGACATTCTTGTGATGTCAAGGGGACCAACACACCATCCACTCTGCTCACAGCTCTCCAGCAGCAGAATGGATGTCAAGAGCTGTACACTACCACCAGAGTCTGGATGCAAAGTGGGAGCACGTAACAGGATGGGGAGCAGGTCAAACCACAGTCCCCACTCATACATTAATAACACCCTGTAATAACAGGGAGATAATGTCATACTGCCATTCTTAAAAACTTTGGGGATGACTAAGCCGGAATAAGATGTGTGAGTGCAGCACAGGTAGGCACACCAACACTAGCTACAAAATAAAGAGACAAGCATAACACCACCAAGTAAGCTCTGGAGCTTCCAGCACACTGGAATAAAGCTGCTGGGAACCTTAGATGCCCACGCCAGGCACTGTGGGTCCTCGTTTCCCTTACTTTAAATGTGTTAGATGCAGCAGTTACGTGTCTGATGGACTTGTGATCAGATCTCCCAATGCCATTTAAATACACCTCAAACGTATCAGGCTCCAACCAGTGATAATTATGTAGCCAAGTATGCTCCTAAACAAGAGGGTAAACGTGTAAAAGTCAAGAACATATAAAAAGGCTTTTCATCTAAAAGCATAAACCAACATTTGTCTCAGCAAAAGTGTTGGCTTCAGTGGCTCTTCCTCCATCCTTCCTCTTCTTTATTTCCCCATCTCCTTGTTCCCAGCCCTCCCACTGAGCCCATTCAGCTGTTCACACAGTCCCACAGTGAACCAGATCGGGTAGCTCATGCAAGATTAAAAATAATCCAGGAAAAAACAAAGAGTGAGGAGGAGGGAAGGTGGAAAAAATTAAGTTCCTCAAATCAGTGCAAGATGGAAATGCAAAAGAATCATTGTTTCGCTGCATCAAGGGAATGCCATGTGGGCATAAACCTTTAGTGGGGCTCAGTCGATTACCATCACTAAAGAAATACTTGTCACACTACAGTTATAACTCTCCTGGAGAAGGTGGAGACAGAATAGCTGTTGGAAAGTCTCTTGATACCAAGATGACCCGTTCTCTTCCAGGCAGCTGACACAGCACTCTCCTGAAAGTGGAGCCTGGCACTAGCTAAAACAATGAACATCTCTCTCCCACACGCATTTTTTCATTAGAGGCCCCAAATTCCAGCTCAGAGGTCCCAAGCTTCTCAGCTCTGGTGTTAGTCCAGCATTCCCATGCAGTCTGTGATCATGCAGACTGCCAGTCTGCTCCATGAAGTGGCAGACCAGCCCACCATCACTCCTTCCAAGTGAAAGCAGTCCACTCTCATCACACTGCCATTTGTTTCGTGGCCGTACAGCAGCTGTTAAAGAAAATCTTCACTTCTGCTACACCGGAGGTAGGAGATTCCAGGATTTCCTTCTAGCCAAGGAGTAAGATCACATACTTCATTTTGGAATTTGACACCTTGGCATGTTCC
>NW_008659117.1:83026-85234 GCF_000695815.1 Acanthisitta chloris
CTGTAAACCGTGCTAGCTTGTAAGAGTCCGTTTGTATTGGAAACCAACTCCTCAACATCAAAAACGTACCAGTAGAAACGTGGCAGGAACCAGGAAAACCAGTTGTTTTCAATATGCAGTGCAATTTGATGGCCCCAGACTCACAGAGCCTGACAATCATTCAAGGGGCAGCCCCTAAGTCCCTCAGCACGCTCACTCTGTCCTCAACACAGAGAAGACCTGCAGCCACCACCTTCAGCTCCTCCACCCAGGAACTACTGCACATCAAGAGAGCAAGACACTTCATGTCCTCTGAAGAGCTGTCAGTGATGTCTTTAAAACCAGTCTTATCAGAGAGGTACAACCCACCCACTGGCTTCTGAAAACAGGAATTCATGGTGTTTCATGACTAGGCCAAAAGCGATGCCCATCCATTCTGAGTCAACATGCACTTCTAGGAGCAGTATTGATCTCCAGTGAGCAAGCTGCTTTTGGCAGCTGTTAGGTCTGGAGTTCATGCAGCACAATTCGGTAGTCACAAGAATAATGACAGATTATCTGCTGAGTGTTTGTCTTCCAGTGGGAAGTGTATGAAATGACTATGCACAAATCCCATTCAGGATTTAATCCTGCCCTGTAGTTCACACACAACTTCAATGCACAAACCCATTAGTGGGAGATATCAGCACCAGAGGTCAGAAACAATTCGATAACACATGCTCCTGGGCTCGGGCTGAACAGGGCACTCACACAGAAACAGCTGCATCCATCCATATGTTGATCTTGGTAATACATCAAATCAAGACTTCATCCATATGGACCATAACAGAGCACTGTAACCTTGGCAATCAGACAGATGCCTTGCCCTCTTGCCCTACAGAGCAAATCCTGGACACCACTTCCAAGTGCAGGAAGGACAAGAAGGTAACTGAGACCAGCCAAAATGGATGTACCAAAGGCAAATCCCTACCTGACCAACATGACTCCCAACCCCATCTGGGATGAAGAGCCTCTGTGGCTGAGGGGAGAGCAGGGGGTGTTGGACACCTTGACTTCATGTCAAAGGCCATGCTAAGTCTCCCACAGCATCCTTCAAACTTGGATAACTGGTCAATAAAGGTGGGAGAAAAACTGTAAGGCCAGGCTCAAAGGATTGTGATCAGCAGTCAACAACCTCTTCCGAGCTGCTGGTTACTAATGGCATCCCTCAAAGATCAACACAGGGGCCAGCTCTGCTTAGAAGTAGGGATAGGATGAGGGACACCAGCTGGATCAAGAGAAAACCCAGTCAGGCACATGGGAACAAGTATTTGCCATAAGCATGGTCAAACACTGGGCAGGGCCCAAAGTTAGGATGGCATCACCATCCTCAGAGTCACAACCAGGCTGGACACAGCCCCAGGCACTCTGCTCTAAGCCAATAGCTTCTAGCAGGAGGTCGGCCTAGAGTCCTCCAGAGGTACCTTCTTACCTCCCATGGAGTACATGCTACAGATTTAGCCACACAAAATGCTCGATATGATATTCCACACAAGACCTGGCCATTAAAAGCCAAGCAAGAATTTCCAGGAAACAATTCCCTTCAAAAGTCACATCAGGGTAAATTTCCACAACTCATCTTGCCCATTACCCTACTCTCAGCACCTCCAAACCAATATGAATGCTACACACGCACACTATGAGCTTGTAGCAACACAAAAAACAAAGCTGGGACAGCCAACACTCACCTCTTATCCCTCTATGAAACCAGGTGCAACCAGAAAGAAAAGAGTACAGATGTGACAAAAGAAGTGACATTTTTGAGAGCAGAAGGTAAGGGTAGGCCAGAAGAGCAGAAAGTAGTTGCTGACGGAGAGCAGCCAGACAGGATGGCTTGGCCACCTCCAGTACATTTTTTCTCCTGTTTACTTTAGTCCGGTCCTGCAGAACTCCACAGGAAACAGGGCATTTGGAAAAGGAGGGAACTCCGCAGAAAACATCTTCCCGCACATCCTACAGTCCCGGGGAGAAGGAAGCTCCACGGAACAGCTTTTAGGAAGGAAAATGGCCGAGCACAAATTTATGCCAGACCACCCTCAGTTTATATTCCATAAAACGCAGCCCCAAACCCCCCGTCGCCTTCTCCCTTCTCTTCACGTGAGCCAAAACAAAGGACAATCAGACAGGAGCGCAACCCTGAACAGAAGACTAATGGGGAAGCGTACCACGGAGCGGCCGGAGTGGAAGGGG
>NW_008659118.1:0-781 GCF_000695815.1 Acanthisitta chloris
GGCAGAGCAACTAACATCATCTACCTGTACATATGTAAATGGTTTTACACTGTCCTGCATGCCATCCTTGTCTCTAAATTGAAGAGACGTGGATTTGATGCATAGGCTACTCTGTGGATAAAGAACTGGCTGGATGGTTGCACACAGAGTTGTAGTCACTGGTTCATTGCCAGTGTGGAGACCAGCGATGAGTGGTGTCCCTTAGGGGGTCTGTGCTGGGCCAATACTGTTCAACATTGTTGTCAGCAACATGGACACTGGGATCTAGTGCACCCTCAGCAAGTTCACTGATGACACCATGCTGTATGGTGCAGTCAACAGACTGGAGGGAAGGGATGAGCCATCCAGAGGGACCTTGATGGGCTTGAGAGGTGGGCCTGCGCAAACCTCATGAAGTTCAACAAAACAAAGTGCAAGGTCCTACACTTAGGTCACAGCAATCCCAGGCACATCTATAGGCTGGGCAGAGAAGTCATTAAGAGCAGCCCAGTGGAGTAGGATTTGGGGGTGATCATTGTTAAAAAACTCAGCATGAGCAGCAGAGTGCACTTGCAACCCAGAAAGCCAATCAAATCCTGGGCTGCATCAAAAGAAGTGTAGCCAGCAGGTCAAAAAAGGTGATTCACCCCTTCTACTCTGCTAAAATAAAATGTAATTAGATATTTTTACTCTTATCTAACTCACTAACTCTTGAAGCATATTTCCCCCAAAACTAAGCAACATCAAGATTCCTAAAAATATCATTATTTCTATATTTTTTCTGCCATACATTTTGTAAGGC
>NW_008659119.1:0-265 GCF_000695815.1 Acanthisitta chloris
GCAGTTTTGGGGGGCACATCTGGGCACCAGGGCTGGGGACAGACCCCCCCCAAGCACTTCCCTGTGCCCCTTCCCTGCTCTCATGCAAAAAACCAGGAGGGCAAGAGTGTGGCCAAGCAGGGCCAGGGCACGGTGAGGGCACACTGGCTGGTGGGCTCAGTGGCCCCCCAAACTCCTCCTGTGCCCGGATAGCAAGGGGGAGCAGAGGCAGGGCCCATCCCTCGCCCAGCATGGGGTCTGGCCAGAGGGCATCGGCACGGGGGCT
>NW_008659119.1:392-2749 GCF_000695815.1 Acanthisitta chloris
ATCAGGGCTCTTCGGCCTCCTCTTCCTCCTCCAGCGATGCCACCCCGGAGGAGGCGACGTCGGAGACTTTCCGGCGGAGTGGGAAGTCCTTGCTCAGCACCACCTCGTCCTCCGCGGGGGAGAGGCAGGCTTCGGCGTAGGACACGGAGTAGAGGGAGGCCTGGCACCGGAGCCGTGCCAGGCCCCGCAAGGCACTTTGGCTGGCTGGGGGCGGCAGCTCGGGCAGCAGCAGGTCCTCGCCCCCCCGGGAGCCCAGCAGTTTGGCAGTGAGTTCGGAGGGGGACACCATCTCCAGGCTGCAGAGGCTGGAGCAGAGAGAAAAAACTCTCAGGCTCGCAGGAGCCATGCCGCATGCCCAGCTGACACAGGTGGCCCTGCAGCAGGTCTCGCAGCAGTGCGCTGGCAGGCATCGTGCCAGTCAGCTCTGTGGAGAACCAGGATGCCTGGGTCAGTCTAGGGCTAAGGGCACCAGGATGTCAGCTGTCCCTCGCCCTGTGCCCCCTTTGCCCACAAATTGCTGTGTGCGTGGCTCTAGTGACCACCATAGGAAAGGCAAAACATGCTCTGGCACCAGGGAGGATGCCACATTGAAGGGCGTTCCCTCCCTTGGCACAGGCACTGCTTGTCAGGGTGCCAGGCAGGGCACCACACGGTAACAGGGTGGCCAGGCTGGGGAAAGTTCTAGGCAGCAGGCAGCCTGCTCCTTCAACCCTCAGCAGCGGGACACCCACACCTTGCCCGCTCCCCATGGCGCTTACCAGTGGGCTGGGAGCTCTCTGTGGAGGGCATGAAGTCCTCATCGTAGGACTCATCATTGGAGTCATCTCCATCCACCGAGGACCAGGCTCGCAGCTTGGCCTCAGCGATGGCAAACTGCTCCGCCACGCCTGGCATGGGACAGGCACGGGTCAAACATATGCAGGGAGACAGCCCAAAAATCCCCCTGCCCCAACACCTCTATGCCCTGTGGTGCCATGGCATGGATGGGTGGATGGAGAGACGGATGGATGGATGCATGGATGGATCAGGACCAGCACACCCCACCGCCACTGGCCGCAGCAGGAACATGCCCTGCTGGCCATGCCCCACGGTACCCACCAGCAGCGAATCGTGCCTCCTGCTCGCCCTCGCTCAAGTGGCAGTAGGAGCTGAAGGCGCTCTCCAGGGCAGCAGGTGACTCCACTGGCTTACACCAGCCCTTCCACTCGATGAGGTGAGCGACACGGCCCTGCGCCATGGCCGTCGGCTTTGTCACGTGCTCCTTCACCACCTGCGAGATTCCTGTGGGATGTGCCCACACATTAGCGTCCCCTGGGCATCAAAAGTCCCCACCACAGAGCCAATGACCCTGGGACCTAGCATCCCCCACCTCCAGCCCACTGGACCTGGCACCCCTATGCCTTCCTCTTTGGGTGCCACCAGGGACCACTTAAGTCCCCCAGACTCCAGAAGAGTGAACCCCAAGCCCTTCTGCAAGAGGCCCAGACCCCTCACCCCAGGAGATCCCCCTTCCGAGATGCCCCTGGGTGAGCAGTTACCGTGCAGCGAGGAGCGGGCCAGGGCAGCGATCTCCTGGATGGTCAGCGCGCGCCGTGACTTGGGCAGCATCTCGACAGTGTCCTCAACATTGACCTGCCAGAGTGGGCAGCAGTGTAACAGCCACCAGCACCGCTCCCCTCCCGGGAGCCTCATGCCCCAGGAGGAGGCATAGCTGAGGTTGGCACCCACCCCACAGGGCCTGGCATGTCTATGCACACACGTGTGTTACAAGCATATGTGTGTGCAGGGTCACAGCCCCCACCCACAGACCAGTGGGTACACATACCCATACTCCCATGCTACTAGTACACAATGTATGTACACATACGCAAATGTGTGAGCTGACCTAAAACACACCCCTGCAGACACACACATGCCTGCTATGCACACATGTGAACTCACTGCACACGCATGTGCAGCTGCGCACTTGCACACACGTGTACATGCCCTGTGGTGCTACTGAGTCCTCCCCAGTTGTGCACACACATGCACGTGTAAAGCCACTGCAGCCAGGCTCCCGGTGCCCACGCCACGCCAGGATGACCCGCTGCATGACCCCATTGCTATCCTGGCCATGCCAGGCCCTGAGCCCATGGCCACGGGGGAAGCGATGTGGGATTTGGAGGCGCGCAACAAATTGCATTGCCATGGCAACGAGGCACCGTGGACTGATTTCTCCCAGGATACAGCCCGGCTCACGGCTGACGTCAGAGCAGCCCCCAGCCCCTCCACGACCGGGACTGGTGCCCCTCCATGGGGTACCGGCACACGGATACCTCGGCAGAGCACGGCTGGACTCGGTGGTACCTGGAGGAAGT
>NW_008659119.1:2769-3027 GCF_000695815.1 Acanthisitta chloris
CGCACCAGCCGGGAGAGCGGGCGGGCAGCACTCAGCGGTGACAGTGCCTTCACCTCCTTCCACTCCACACACAGCGTTGTGTCCACAGCCACTGTAGGAAGAGCCAGGGCCAACCTCAGCACCTGCATCCCCTCAGCAGCCCCCTCAGCCCTCCACCCTGCAGCAGCAGCTTCTTGCCCAGTCTGAGACCAGACACAACTCGTTGCAGGGCTGTTCCGAGCGGCCAGGTGCTGCAGCACCAGTGACTCACGCTCGGGC
>NW_008659119.1:3130-3785 GCF_000695815.1 Acanthisitta chloris
GGAAGGAGTGGGGGCAGCTGGACTAGGCCGGGATGCCTGGACCGAGCCAGGCCTTGGATATGTGGAGGGAGGCAGCACTGGGCCATGTTTGCAGGGGGCTGGTGCTCCTCCACTGTCTCCAAAATTCCCTTCATCAATTCCCCATCTCTGGGGCAGGAGGGAAAGCAGCAAAAAGAGATGGAGGTGATAAAAGCACTCACACCTGTCCTTCACCCCAACAGTCTGACCTCCTGGCACCAGCACTCCAAATGGATAGGTGCCCACCCCTTCAGGCACTGAGTCCCAAATACTGGGCCCATTGGGGGTCTTCTGTCACTGCAGCCTGTAGGATGGGTCAGTCCCAAAGGGGCTGAGGCAAAGTGTCCCTGAAGAGCCTCATTTCCCCTGCACCAAGGTGGGCCTGGCTGATGTAAACCAGCTGTGAGGTGGGATATGGGGGGGCAAACAGTGCTCCCTCCCACCCACATCTGAGGGTAGACCCTGGCTCCCAGAGAAACTGCAGATAGGATCACCCACACTCCCAGCCGTGGGCAGGGGCACCCTGTGGTGACGTCCCAACATCAACACCCCTACCCTCCTAGCAACAACACCCCCAGGGCCCCTCCGGCATATCTGCAACACTCCCAACACTGTCCTAGCCCCCACTAACACAACC
>NW_008659120.1:0-1353 GCF_000695815.1 Acanthisitta chloris
GAGGCGCCGCAGCCTCTGCGCTGCCTGCGAGTTGGGGCGCGCAGGGGTTTCCCCCAGGAAGCTTTGTGTCTGTTGTACCTGGCAATTATAAAGTCAGTCTTGCTACGTAAGGAAAAGACTGGATCCAAAGGGTTTAGATCCAAGATAAACCTGGCCAAAGCGGTTAGGAACAAATAAATTCCATGTTAAAAAAATAAGAAAGAAAAATTGGAAAACTTAAGCAGAAAAGCTACCTGCTTAAGCACACTGGTGTACAGCAAATACACTGGGAGATGACTGCTGTAGCTGCATGTTGCATTATCAATAAACTCTGTTTCCCTCAGATACAGTTCATGCTGTGGAGGTTACACTGCAGAAGTGCATGCATCGTGTGTATTTACTGTGCAGCCTGATCTTCAGGGCCATTTGTGTGCTGAGGGAGTTGAGGTTGTTCAGACTGGAGAAGAGGAGGCTCTGGGGAGACCTTATAGCAGTTTCCAGTGCCTAAAGAGGCTGAAACAGAGCTGGGGAGGGAGTAGTGACAAGGGTGTGTAGTGACAAGGCAAGGGATAATGGCTGTAAACTGACAGAGGACAGGTTTAGATTAGATATTAAAAAGAAATTCTTTACTGTCAGGGTGATGAGGCACGGCTGCCCCATCCCTGGAAGTGTTCAAGGCCGGGTTGGATGGGGCTTTGAGCTACCTTGTCTAGTAAGAGTGGGTTCTAGTAGAACCCTCCCATAGCAGGGATGTTGGAACTAGATGATCTTTAAAGGTCCCTTCCAACCCAAACAATTCTGTGATTCTATTTCAGAGTACCTACCATTAGACTGCACTTGGTGCTCAGAGCAAAACCCTCCTTTGAATTTGCACTTATGTTTGTGGGTACTGTTACGATCTGATTAGTGAGAGGTGCTGCTGCCCAAATTAAGGAGCAAACGAGACCATATGCAAAAATCAATACTATGTTAATAATATAATCGTATGGGTTTTATTTAACAATAAATGTGAGGTAGAGAGATAGAAATAGGAGAGAGTAGGGAGAAGAGAGAGTGAGAGGAAGGGGTGGGGGGAGGAGAGGGAGAGATAGTCACCACCCATGGATCCAGCAATGTCACACTGGTCCTTCTTCACCCTGGGCTTCTCGATGGTGGGCGTCCCAGGTTGCTTATCTGGGGATACCACCTTTATACAGTCCAAACGCCATGTATCCATGGAGGCATATTCCTAATTTACATGCGATTCAAGGATGAGTGTGCCTTCATTTGCATGATTCCTCGGGATGGGGGTTCAGTGGTTGCAGATACCGCCTGTCTGATGTCAAAACTCAGGGTGATCTTTCTCTGGTGATACGTGTATACAGTTTGCCACAG
>NW_008659120.1:1382-8719 GCF_000695815.1 Acanthisitta chloris
TACTAACCAGATCTTGCCTCTGCCAGTCCTGGAATTAGCACAAACCCATCTCTTTTGTGCTTATCCCAAGTTGCCTCCATGGTGGCTAGCCCATCTTAGGGCAAATCCCTTTTGTGGCCTTAACAGTGTTTGAGACAGGCGAGGTATTCTTTAATACCTTGTGTGTCAGAGCACAGGCTCTCTGGGTTACATGGAACCAAATCATTCCTCAGTTTGACTGGGAACAGTGTTCTGCATTTTCTAGAGAAACCGTTCTTTTAAATCTTGTTCTGCTGTGTCTTCTGGTGTTTACACAGGTACTATAATTCATGCTTCAGTTTTAATCATACCCATTTTAATATTTCTGTTACAATTTTCTATGAAACTCTCCCTTTTTACTGTGCCAGTGTGCTGCTTTGGCCTCTGAAACCTGTGACTAGACCCATCTCTGAGGGAAATGTCAGGGTCTTTCCTGCAGCCAAGCTTAGATTTTATGGACAGCTTCTCCTACCCTCAGCCAACCTAGGTCCTGGGCACTGTACTTGTGGCTCATGGCAGAGGTTTATCACTGGGGAAGCTCCCAGGGTTGCTTTTGTTGCCCACCTTGCAGTACTAGAGTTGTTAGCAAAGGGTGGTGCTGCCTTTCCAAATGCTAGAAAACTTAGAAGTACAGAATAAAGACCCCTGTGCCTGCTAACAGATGGAGTAACCAACCTGTGTCTTGAGGTGTGTTTATGTCAGGGACTTAGGAGAGTAAGACCTATTAAAAATCCTAACGCTTGTACACGGATATTTGTACAGGCATAATGGAATATGTGTTTCTGTGTGATTCACTTCTTGGACTTTGTAAGAAGCCCAGGTGTGAGGAGTGTTGAGGCAGTAGTGCAGAACTATTGAGTCCCAGGCCTCATTTTGGATGTGAGCCTTTGCAACTGAATTCTCCTCTTGGCAGGTGCTTTTCCAGCTGGGCCTGATGAACTGGAAAGAAATAAAGTGTTTTAAAGCTTGGGATGTTGCAAATTAGTGGAGAGTGGCTAAGCTCTGCAGTGCAGCTACTGAGGCACAACAAGATACCTGCTAATTAGGCAAGAGCTCATCTCACATTGCCAATGTGCTGCAGACCTCCGAGATTACACTATGTCTAAAAGGCTCAGGGTAATCCCAGCCCTGATCTCAGCAGGGCTCTCATGCTCTCTTGCTTGGGCATGATTTTTTTTTTTAAATTTTAACCTATTTGCCCAACTTGTTGAGCTTCCTGTTTAAGTACAGCTGCGGAGACCTTGCTGCTCCCCCTGCCGAATGCTAATCTCAGCCTGGCTCTATCATTTCCCCAGAACTTACTTGTAACACTGATCTCCACTGAAGTACCTGCTAAGATCCATGGCTTAGCGCCATTTAAGTAAGAGAAGGTCATAGGAGCAGGCATGTTCCTTGTGTGCACTAAATGAAAGTATTTCCCATTCAATATTAGCATAGTGGCACACCAGAGAAAACAGTCATGTGTAGACAACCTCTGAGAAGAAGGTTTCTGTTCCTGGGTGAGGCAAAGGCATGACCTCGGGTAAGTTTAGTCCACACTGACACAAAACTTCATTCATATAAAGGTAGGTGATGTGCCAGAATATGTCCTGGGATTCCACCTGAACACACAGACCAGTATCATCTACAGGTATCTGAACGTGGGTGCAGCAAGATATGGACGTTGGATGAGCAAGAACTGTGAAAAGAAAATTTTTTTCCTGAATCAAGAGTAATTTTCTTTTACTTTGAGGCTGATCTTTTCAAATTAATCAGAGTTGCAAAAGCAACAAGCTTGTAAAACATTTGTGTGGTAGGTTTTTTTCGTAGTTTTCCTTTCTTCTTTCTCTGAACATCTTTTTCTCCTGGTTTGTCAATGTGTTTTTCTGCTGTCTGTCTAGTCTCCAGGCCATCAAGAATTTCTTGCACCTATGTCATTTGCATGTTTTCCAGACTGGGGAGTCCTAGCCTATGTAGTCATGTATTGCACAGAAGTTTTTCCATTTTTTGCTCATTTTTGTAATTTCTTGATCACAAGGAAGTTGGGACTTCGCACGTGCTCTTCCAGGAATGGAGTTTTTTTTCCCCCCTCTGCCACTATACAGGTGGGGAAGGAACTGGTGAGAGTTTCTTATTGTTCACAGTGTTTCAGACAGATGCAGATGCCTGGATATGTATTTTACAGATCTAGTCTGAGGAAGCCACCCGTGGTCCATTTCCCCCAGATTCACTGCAGGGGTGCAGTCACAGCTCTGCAGCTAGTTAGGAAGGCACTAGACAGATCTGCCCACAGGTGGGTGTTTCATCCATCTCAGGAAGGTGGTAAAGCTCTCATTTTTGGCTGTGTGAGCTCAGAGGATATTGAAGAATGGACTCTTGACCTGTTCCCCTGATTTAACAGGCCTGGGATAGTTCAAGAATTGATTACTCTGTGTAACTGGGGAATCTCAGAGCTCTGCTTCTTGAGAGCTGGGATGAGGCTGCCTAGAAACCCTTGGGTGCTAGAAGGTAATAGGGCTGAGGGCATTTGGGGTAGTGGAAATGTGTGTCAGGAAGGATACGGTTATGTAATGGTGAAGAAGGAACTGCTGTATGGGACAGAGCAGGAGCAAGGATAAATGGAGCATGCAGGAAAGCAATGTTGAGTGGTTCAGGGTCAGTGATTCTAAGGTCATTTCAGAAAGAGATTTTAATTGTCCTTCTGCTGGGCAGTGGCCTATATTTGTTGTGTTGTTGCTTTCCTCAGTGCTGTTGACTGATTAGTATCAATCTTCATCCTGTTGAAGTCAGTGAACATTTTGTTTATAGAAATAGTGATGAGGGAAAAAAATTACCAGATAAATCTGCAGATGTTGAATATTTACTTGTAGACTGGGAAAGAGAGCCAAAGCGCCCAACTTCACTGCAGACTAGCTATGCTCTTTTGGGTCTGTTCAAATAACTGTGTAAAGCAATCAAAATCTGGAGATAGTGAACACAGGTGCAACTGGTGGCACTGTTTTATATTAAATGATTTCAATTTGCATTGTAATTTTCCATTATCATAACCTTTCCTTGGCTGCTTCTCAACTTTTCCAAAGTTTAACCTTATGACTAAAGTTCTTTCCAGTAAGTGCCTGCGTTAGTATATTTTTTATATGTAAAAGTTTCAGCCAGAATGTTTCAGTTGTTTCCAGGACATAGATCAAAAAATGCAATGTTTTGCTCCAGATAAAAAAATATAAAATTTGGTTGACCTATTCTTTCAGAAGCACTAATTTCTTCATGTTGTAAAAGGAGGGACTTGCAATTTGCTGGCACAGTCTTGAGTCAGAAATGTCATGAAAATAAGCTCACCTGTCTCTAGATATGAAATATTTGGAGAATCCCAGTACTCAGGAGAAATTTATAGCTCCACAGATTCCATTCATGCTGAACTGGTCTCAGTCAGGGCTGCAGAAGTTTCTTGGTTGAGCACAAGCCAAAAAGAGAGTAGTGAGCCCTTCTCACCCAACTTAACAACCTAAGGGAAGTACCTAAATTAAAACCAGGGTTTACTTCTATTCTTTCTAGACAGTGGCCTTGCCAATACAGAAATTGTCCTCTGGAGGTTCATCTTTGTTGCCACTAACTGCAGAAGACATCTTGATGGTACAGCCTTCTAACAGTTACACTGGAGTTAAAGTGGGATGAATCCAGTCATTTTTCCAGTTCTCAGTGCTGGTGTCCAGGTGTGATAGGAGGTACAAGAGAGGAAAGAAAGAAGCCATAAGGGCATAAGGTTTCAGCAAAGGGCAGGAAGGAGGGAGAATATAGCTTACCTTTTAATAGTGCTGCTTTTTTGAGGTTTGGGAAGTGGTTTTAAGGACCTCTGGGCAACTGAAAGAAATGATCACTGGTCTGGTGGTAAAAAAGTGCCTGGCTTGCTGCCCTTGCATGATCTTTCTTTTTCAGTGGTAGAGAGGAAATTGATGTCTGTACTGTGGATTTTATTTCACTTAGCAACAACCCTGAAGCCTTTGTCATGACAGTGTTATCTGACAGCACCTGACTGGTTCAGTGAAAGCTTTAGCAATGACAGAACAGATGATTTTTAGAATATAGGAGATCATGTAATTTCTATGTGTATTTCAGATGACTTTTTGGGGCTTGAATTCCATGGAGGTCTTCCTAGTCTTTGCTGCCTTTAAGATCTCTGAATCTTTATGGAGAGGAGTATTTTGCGCATGTTGAGACTGAATTTATTTTTTTTTAAGTGAATGACCTTTTTCGCCAGCAGATGGCGATAAAATACCAGGGTTTGACCTGTTGAAAACCAACTGTTCGCGTCAGGAGTGGAGACTGTCTCTGGTTGTAGCTCAAGTGGAAAACTGCTCCGTTCAGTTTAAAACAGAATCAGGATGAAACAGTTAATAAACGTATTAATTATATGTAATTAACTGGAAAGCAGTGAACTATACTTTCAGGATCAAAACCTGTAATATAACAGACAAACCGTAGTGCCAGACCCTTACGGAATGTTAGACACCATCATGCCAATAATTCCAAGAAACATTAGTCTCCCCCTCCTCACACACACACACATGCAGATACATATGTCCCCCCCCTCCAAAGTCTGGAGTACAAGCAACCAATCTTTTCTCTGTGTGCTATCTCAGTGCTTAACTTTCCATCTGCATTTAGAATTTAAAACCAACTTCACAGCAAAATTATTTTTTTGTAGTTCACTATGCAAAGATTTTTTTGGAAGACATTTCTATTTGGTTATGTAAAATCCTCTGAAGTTACACAACCTCATTAGAGACCTACACTGTCTGAGTGTCTCTTCAAGCATGGCTTTCCTTAAACACTTCAAACAGCCCAGTCTGGCTTCCCCAAAGTTATTAACATCAGTTAAATTCTGTTTCATCTAAAGTTGCTCTGCCTCCTTCCTGTACACATGAATAAAAAGAAACTAGCATACAACTGCTTAGGGAAAAAGTTTCAATTGATTTATTTTATAAGCGAGACACTTATTCTCTGGACATTTTAGATGAAAGTTAATCAAAGGTATTGTCCAACATAGTTTTCTAGGTCCAGCTGTGCTAGCCCCATAGGTTTGTGTCTTCTGCTCATTTTCATCACTCCTCCTATTAAAGCATTTTACTTCTTCGGGTTGCCTGCTAAGTGTTCCCTAAACTGTTTTAGGCAAAATAAGCTGGATTAGTTTAAACAGATTCAATATTACATCTGCTAACTGGGCACACTGAGAATAAAGCACATCAGTGGGTAAAAGGAACACAGGACAATGTGACACTGCAACTTCAGGTGATGGCATCCTGTCACTTGTTGATCTACTGCACATTCTGAGACTCCTCACTCTTAGTTCTTGTTTTCACTGTCCTGTCATCTACAGCTCATTAAATGCAGTTTCTCAACTTTTGATGAAGCCCAATTCATGGTGATTCCCCTGTAGGAATATCCATGAGAGCCTGCAGATCTTAGATGCCTGAGATACTCAGTTACACCAAAGATGGGCATGGCATGGCTCACATTTTCTTCTTAGTGAAAAAAACTGCTTCTCTTGGAGCAGGGTTGTCTACTTTGTGTGCTGTTTGCTTTACTATTCAGTGGGCAGAATTGCCCTGTTTTTCTTAAAGTCTGAAAAGAAAAGAATGAATAAGAAATTTTACACCAGGATGCTGTGTTCACTGCTGGAGCTGGGATAAGATGGGAAAAGTATGCATGTACTTGAAGGTGAAGAATGAACTGATCTTGAGGGTTTGTTCACAGGACTGCAGTTGGTTGACCTTTTTACAATTTGACATTGAGACATCATGGCTGACCATTTGTGGCTCTGTCCAAGCTGGGAAGGTAACCTCCCTTTGTTTCACTCCACAGCATGCATTCAGGTAGACCATGACAGCTATATGTCTCAAGCAACACATAACAACTTGCTGGATCACTGGGTATGGACTGGACTAAGCTTTGTCAATGTGCCATTAGTAGTTAATCTCATGGGTTCTTAATTCCTCCTCTTAGAAACTGTAGTAACTCTTCATCACACCTGACTATATTTTGCTTCCCTGTTCAGAATGGAGAACCATTCTGCTTGGTCATTTGACTGTGCTTTGAATTCTTGGCTTTGCTGACATCCCTCCTACTAACTATTTTTCCGGTCTTCACTCATGACTTGCAGACAGCTGCTCTCTTGGTGGAACTAACCTGGACGTTCAGGAGCTCTCACTGCATTTCAAAACTGGCCAAGTGCTTGTCATTCAGTTTCATCTCACAAGATACAATACGGATGAGATCAGTGTCAGCTTAAGCCAAGGTGCACTCAGATTCAGGATCTGACCTTGCTGTTCATGTGTGCTGGATTACCTCCACAAAGGACAGGTGTAACCAGAAGAAGCACTTACTCTCCTTATCATGGTAATAAACCAGTGTGACATAGTATATGTACTACTACCTTTGCAAGCAGAAATGTGGGGTGAGGGACTGAATCCAAGACCCTCATGTATGAGCAGTTGGTGAGAAGCAGCAGTGAGATTCTTCTGTGTGGAAGAATCAACATCTGTCCTGCATACTCTAGGACATCTCAACCTCGGTTGTTTGTTGGGTGATTTGGGCTGTTTAATAAAATAAATCTAAAGGAAAGCAAAATGATTTGTGTTGTAGGAGCACATTTTAGAACCTCTCAAAAATATCTTACTCAACCTGAAAGAGCTTTTTTTTTTTCAAGAAGAAAACATGCTTTTCTTTTGAGGGGGGTACTTAAGACTTACCAGTGAAAATATGGAATCAAACTTTGTAGCCCTTCCTTGTGAAAACAGTCTAATGAAGTTCCATCAGGATTACAGGATTTGCATGTTACAAGACTTGATCCATAGTAATTAATATCTGCCTATCTGCTAATTAAAAATATGCATTAAGAATATGGTTAGCTTTGGCTTCCATGACATGTTTTAATTCACACTGAAGGAATCAGTCGAACACTCCCGAGTCTAATTGGACCAGGACAGCTTCCCAGCCAGTGCTGGAGAAAGGGCATAGGGCTGAAGGATGGGTAGCAAGTATTGCATGTCTGTAGATGTTGACTTCAGTGAAATGTGGTAGTTTCCATCAGAGGAGGTTAATCTCTGCTTTTTTAGCAAGCTTCCTTCAGAAAAGCAGTGCTTGTGCTTCTGAGGACCTTTGTAATTAACAATCTGCACTTGCACAGTGCTCATTACACAGTTTGGTTGGTATTTGTGTACTGGACACAGAAAGAAGCAGCCTGAGTTTAGAATTGCTTTCAGTTTTGCAGCCAAATTGTGCATCTCTTCCATGAAGACACTTAGATGACTTTCTAGTTCTTTTTTCTTGTATTGCAGCCAATC
>NW_008659120.1:8742-9261 GCF_000695815.1 Acanthisitta chloris
AACTTAGCTCTGTTTTATACTGTGGGTCTGTATTTCAAATACATCTAAGTTATTTAAATATTCACATGCATCAGTCCACTGGAAGAGATGGACAGTCTCACCCAGCCAGCATTTATAAGCTCCCTTAGGAAGAAGTGATGCTTTTTCCCCCTCATCTGACAAATCTCTGTCCTGTCAAAGATGTTGTAATTGATCTTTGTCATTAAATTCAATAATGTCCAAATTTGCAGATCTACCTTGTTTCAGGTTAATGTAGATAAATGAGGTTCATGGTAAAATATTGACTTTTGCTTGGCACCTACGCACCTCAGCACTTTATGTGTTTGATTAACATACAAGCAAGGCTGTAAAATCAAATAAATTAATGCAAGGAGTAATGTTTTATTCCCTTTAAATGATATATGAGACAGCTACTTATAGCAAAGGGTTGGGAGAGAAATGTAAAGCTGAGCCAAGTCTAGGAATGCTGATACAGGAGATTCAGTGAAAAATTGATATTTGTACGAGAAAACTTTTGTA
>NW_008659120.1:9283-24899 GCF_000695815.1 Acanthisitta chloris
TAGTGATGTTCATTTGTTTGTACCTTGGTCACAGTCTCTAGCCAAGCATTACATAAGAAGCATTTTTTAAAACCAAGGCACATGTTTTTAACACTCAGTTACTGGAATTCTTGGCTAGGGACTGTCATAAATCATTTATATAGAAGTCTGTAAAGCAAGATTTTATACTTCTCTGCAGGCAATGCTGCAGCTGAGCTGTGAATGCTGGATCATTTGTTTGTACCTTGGTCACAGTCTCTAGCCAAGCATTACATAAGAAGCATTTTTTAAAACCAAGGCACATGTTTTTAACACTCAGTTACTGGAATTCTTGGCTAGGGACTGTCATAAATCATTTATATAGAAGTCTGTAAAGCAAGATTTTATACTTCTCTGCAGGCAATGCTGCAGCTGAGCTGTGAATGCTGGACTTAGTTGAGAAACTTCTCCAGAGATGATCATTATGCAGGAGCCCAGACTGGATGATCATGCTGGTCCCTGCGTGCACATGACACACACAAACCAGAGGAATCGTACTATGAAAATGCTATGATGTGTCTGAGCTACTAAGAATCAACAGAAATAATTTAAGAAAAAACATCCTTAGAGAGATGAGTTCCTTGAAAAAGTGTTTATCCATTGCAAGGGAAACTGCTCAGATCTCACTGATCTCACAGCCAGGGGAGTTTTCAAATATCTTACTTGAACACAGGAATAATATTGACTCATTTCATTTATTCCCTCACTATGCAAAATATGTATGCATAGTAATCCACAAAAAATGCAAATAGGCAGATCCTTGAGTGATGTAAATTGCTAAAGCTCCACTGATATCAAGGGAAAATCTTTAACAGGTGAGAAGGATGCTGCATCTCCAAAAATGCTGCATTTTCCACCACAAATAATGAGGACAGTATAAAAACATGAAAAGTGTGACCAGTGTAAACACAGACCATTTGTCTGTTTTCCTTCCCATCAGAATCACTGTGGGTTTAGACAGCAATCAGAGAATCTCATTCAGCATTCATTTGAAGGGGGAGGGTTTTTTAGGACAGGTGCACTTGAAAATCTCTGAATGGGGGAAATGAGCAGAACAGTTCTCCCACTGGAGTAATCCTGGAGTAGATCACTATGGGATACTCCTATTTCAAAGTGAAAATTGCTCCATTGCAGATACTTAGCTTGCTCCCAGAACAGAATAAATTTTCAGGAATAGAAACTTTTATCTTCGAATAAGAAGAGCAATCATCCACCAGTGTATTTTGACTGGCCTGTATTTACAGAGCATCAGAAAACTCTGCAACAAAATGCCATAGTGGCACTGCTTCTTTCCACCTCCTTAGGTATGTGTCTGCCCTGCCCCTGTGCTCCAGAAAAGCTTCCCTAGACAATTTTCTCATACTGCCAAACTCTGAAATGAGAAGTCCCTAATTAAAATTCCTCTCAGACATCAGTCTATAGAAAAAAGATAAAAAGTTTTCAGAAGAACTAGGTCTCCTCCAGAACATATTGTACACATGAGTATCTCTGTAATGTCTTACCAAAAGATTTCTCTTTGTCATGGTATTCCTTCAATGGATTTTGCTTCCTCTTGGATTCCCCAGCTCTTACAAAAGGAAAGTTAATTTGCTTCAGTGGGAAAGTATGATATCTTGAAGTGTCACAGGAGTCAGCACCATTTTCTCTTCTGGAGTTAGAAATGAGATAGCATTACACAAATGGATCCTGAGAGGTGTGAGTTCATTACCAGGTCTATCGGAGACATGTGTGAAACCTGGGGCAGATGCATAGGATGCATCATGATTACCAAATGTAGACATCTGCTGTGTCACTGGATTCAGTAAACTGGACTACCTCTACAGCTTATGGAAAGAAATACATGTTTCATCTGAGCTATCCCAGGTATTTGCTACAGTATGCAATACCCCACAAAGATAAAGTGCCTGTTTCTTTCCACCTGTTACAAAGCTAACCCAGGATGACGAGCTCAGGAAGAGAGATCGAAACACTAGAGACCTACATATAAGTGTATTAGACCCTAATACTGTTTAATACCTCTTATGTATTGAATCTGTGTCTTTTAATTGTGATCCTTAAAGAGGGATAGAAGGATGTGAACACAGATCATGTGTTCTTCTAAAGAGTTGAGTTTCAGATCAGGATGTTGAGAGGCTCTGAGAAGGGTTATTCCTCTCCTATCATGAAAAATGTTTAACAAAAACAAAAAAAAAAAGTCTGACAGTCCTTCATGCAGAGTTTCTTTGTTTCAAGGTCATCATGAATTAATTTTGGAGAACCATCGAATCAGTTGTCTATGCCCAATAAATTATGACAGGTAATTAAGCTATTCATTTTAACTTCAATGCTTCACTCCAGTGTCCTTGTGGATCGCAATACTGGTTGCTTTTTTGCAGAAGGTGACACAGGTCCTGAGGATGAATTAAGGCGGCAGATTGAGCTTAAGCTTGTGTAGTCCTTGCCTTCTGTTTTACATCACCAGTGTACACTATACAGGGCTGAAATATTGAGACATGCATTCATTTCAACTGGATCACTATTGCTTGTATCCCTAGCTTTGTTACAACATTCAAGCATGATAGCAGCCTAGTTTCCTAGAGCATAGGCACATGCACCAATCCCCCCAGTCTCTGGGTTCCCAATGGTGACCTGTTGCACAGCCAATGGATTTCTGAATCCCTTGGATGCTAATCCACTGCAGTTGCTAAAGGTCTTTCACATGTAGGACTCTTCTGCAGGGCATCTGTAGAGTGCAAAAAAGTGTATAAGGGTGATGTAAGCTGATGGAGAAGCTAGTATAGAAAGGATGCTGTCAGAGATCGTGTAGATGTTGGGATTCAAGGGAGTTGCCTTTCTGGTCTGCTAGAGACAGTCTGAGTCCCGAGGTCCAACTGGCAGTGAGTCTGAGTGCCTGGTTAGCACATGCACAGAAACACACATGCAAACACACAATCACAGTACAGATATTTCGTCTACCTGGTAGTTGTCCCTCAGGCTCTGACCTCCTCCAGTTGCTGGCATCCAGACCTAAAGGCTCCCCAAGTTTGTGGCTGACAGACATCAGCTAGGACCAGCAAACTTAAAATTCCTTACTGGATGATGCACACAAAGGGGACGTGGAGCACACTCACAGAGTTCCCTAAGGAGAGTTTAGTTGTGACATTGCTGTGGTCAGGTGTGGGGATTGGATCAAAATACCAACTAGCAATTGCTTTACATGCAGTTGGCCTTCTCTGTCCCCTCTTTCCTCTGTACCCACTTGATCCTCCCTGATCCACCTTGTTCCCTCCCTTTCGCCACCTTTGATCTTTCCTCTGTCATCCCATAGAAAGTTTTCTATATTTCCACAGTCCACTTAAAATGTCCTGTAATAATTTTAAACAGTCTTCAAATATTCTGTGCTCCATATGCATATCTCCTGTAATAAGTCTTACCCTGCTTTAGGTAACACCCCCTTTTAGTTTGTTCAGTTTTCCAGGGGCAGTTTTCTTTGGCTGGCACATCTTGGAGGGTTTTACATTCAGGTACAGCCAAGTTTGCCCAAATGCAGGTGTAGTCTTTCTGGAAATCCTTTCTCCAGTCTTTCCAGCTCCTTTCTGCAGTTGATGCCTGAAGTTGAGCAGGTCTAAACAGTACTATTCACCTTCTCCATGTAGTTTTTCATTTCATAGACCATTATCATCATCTCATTCTTTTGGCTGTTTTACAAGCAGAAGTCCTAGTCTATTCAATTTCTTTTGTACAGAAACTATTCTGAGATGGGATGAAGGTGCAGTGCTGGTGATGGAATTTAACACTGTTCAAATAAAGGAGAGCAAAAGGGCCTTACACCTCCCAGGACTGGGCTTTGTCTGCCTTAGGTTGGTCTGAATAAGTTCACTTTAAACTAAAAGAAAAAACAGAAAAAAGGACAAAAAAGATCCAAGTGAATAACATCATCTTCATCATGACCCCATTAAGGTTAATAAAATGTTAAAATGAGGCAGTGCTCACCCACTGTTTTATCTTTACTTCATTGCTTTTTCCTACTAGCAGTGCATCAATAACCTGCAGTATATTCTAACTGATTGAATAAAAAGTTATATTTAATTGGGAAATCAATGAGCAGGAATAGGGCACTGAGGTCATATAGATTGTATCATCCTGACCAATCTAACTCACTTGCCCTTTGAGCTGGTCTTTCATCATTATATTTCACTTGCCAATTCCTCAGCGGTCTTAATTATGGGCACAGCAATTTGTCTTCAAATATCACACTACAGTGAAATCTGTGCATCAATACATACAGCTCAAAAGCGGTTTTCCACACTGCTGGAGAGTTAATTGCTTCTATGGTTAAAGCAAATGCTGTAATTCTTCACATTTGTGGTGCTTTTCAACACCTTCAAGTGACTTGAGGCCATTCAGGATGGCTAAATTAAAGGAAAACATGTATTTGAATATGAAGATTGGTTCTGAGCAATTTTCGACACTTTATCTGTACAGAACATTCTGCTTGGTGCTGCAGTCTAAGCATGTCTGAGAAATAGCAGAGGACACTTCAGAAAGAATAGCTGGCATAGTCAGAAGGATCTGCTGGCTGTTCAGTTTCTGCCTACCTCTGTTAAACACCAGATATATGTAGGAGAAATGGTGAATACCACATTTACGAATTTTGTCCAGTCTAGAAAAAAGCAGCTTTTTCTGTTTGGGAAAGTTCAGTTCTAGTGCTGTCCTTGTATTTGTCCTCTCCAAGGCAGGAGTGTGTGGATGCCACTTGGAAAGCACAGGGTGCAAGTGAACCTTAAAAAATTGGTATGTGAGCAAGAGTAGTAGAGAAATTCACAGCTGTGGAAGACATTGGTTGGACTGGGTGGCATCCTTGCAGGATTTCATTGAATTACTGCAGCCAACCCTCTAGGTGACATCTGTGTTTTTATTGTGCTGTTCTTTTCATATGCAATATCTGTTGCCCTCCCTGACTCCTAAACCAGCATTGGTTTTTGAACTGGCATCTTGCCTGACTTCTGAGTGGCTGTCAATATTTTTTTACCCCGTAATAGGTAGCCTAAGGCCCTCCTAGAAAAAATTCTGGCATCTCTTCTGCCTCATGTTACCTTACCAAGGGTGGCTGGGACAGGAGCTGGTCTGAGGCCTCTCATACTGTGTTCAAATATGCTCTGGGCACTGGTGTCTCCAGAGTTCCTCTACCAGGAATTCCTGTTCAATTGCTTCAAAAAAAGTATTTCAAGGGAAACAGTGTGCATGGGTGATTAATTTAACCTGCAGCCCATGTGAGGTTCCAGTCCACATTGCATTGTGGCTGCAAACTGGGAATCACTTTTGGGGAAAAGAACTCAGCACTCTGCTCAAGGGTGAAGAACGCGATCTGGGCATTCTTGTTACCTCAAATCCTTGCCTACAGACAGAGGTGGTAGTGATCCCTTCTCTGGTGGTTTGAGACTGGCATTTGAGAAACAGGCAGTAAAAGATTGTTATTTTAAATTCTGGGTTTCTGAACTCCTGCTCAACAGTATTTTCAGCAGTAGTTGCTTGACTGTATGGGAATAACTAAATATGCTTTTGTCCTGGTTGGTGCTACATTTCAATATTTTTGTTTGGCATTTACGTGCGTCAAGGTCAATTTCTGGGTCTTGATCATATTTAAAAAAACACATCTTATGAGGCAGAGCATCTGTTATTTTGCTTTATCTTCATGTAAAACTTCAGTCATTCATCTGAGGAATTGCTCCTGACCAGAAGTTCCATGGCAACAGGTCAGCGGTTCTGAGAAGTTTTGAATTTGGTGCTTCATCTTTTTCTGACAAAACCATTCTGTTGAGCCATTTCTGACAAGATGTAAATTGTGTCTCTGAAATATCTGGAGAAGTGTGTTATCTTCTGATGATTATCTTCTGTGCAGGATGTAGCATGCACTGAGCTGGTGCTATAAGGGCACCAGGAGTACCTGATCTTGAAAAACACATGTAGAAAAAAAATAAATCTCTGTTTTCTTAAAAATATTTCATCAAATAAAGATGCTCTTTAATGTCCAAGACATGTATGGCAAGAAGCTTAGTTGCTGAGCCAAGCAGGGTAGAACTATTGAATAACTGTGCCATTGCATGCATAAATATCCAGAAGACAAATCAATTATACCTACTTTAGACATGATGGAAATAAAGCTACTGTAATTGAACATTATCACAGGTTTTGATGTTCTTGGTTTGGAGAGCAAATATCTCAGCTTCTGTTTGGAAGATTATCTTGGAAAGCTATCAGCCCACACAGGGGTACTGACAAGACAAATACACTTTAGGAAAACCACAGTACAGTCTCTGTGTCTCAGACTCAATCAGTCCCCAAAGTCTGTCACAAAAATTGATAGCCTCAGGAGAGGTTTGGACTTATGTCTTGGCTGTGTATTTCAACTTTGGAAAGCCTTTTCATGGAGTTTTCATACATAAAAACAATGTGTTGGACTTGCCTCACATTATGCTCATGTTCATCTCTAAAAAAGAATATTCAAACTAACTTCTAGCTACAGGGGCACTAATATTGTTGAATTTCATCCCTACTGTATTCACAGTGCTTTGTCAAGACCAGTATGTGCATTCTGATGGATAGGTTTGAAAGCTCTGAGGACTAAGCATTGCCTTCAAAAACCACCTGAAGAAACCTGAAGTCTATCTCCAAATAGACACGTACTATCTAATCGACCTACTTGAGGATAAGATTAATGGAGCTTGTAATGGAAAGTGGTGGAGTCCACACAAAATTAGGCTGCTGGTCAGAACACGCAGGAATAATCATTGAATTATAAAATCACACAATGGTATGGGTTGGAAGGAACCTTAATGATCACCTAGTTTCCACCCTCCTGCCATGGGCAGGGGCATCTTCCACTAAGCCAGCTTGCTCAAAGCTGCACCCAACCTGGCCTTAGTGTACTTAATGGTAAATATTGACTTTTATCTAGAATTTCAAGTGCCTTCCAAAGTTGTTTTTTTTCCCCATTTTCTGAGTATTTATGCCAGCGGTTTCCAACTTTACTGTCCAAAATGCAATAATGCTGATACAACAACATAGTGTGTAGCCTCCTATTTTGACCTCTGTGTTCCTGGGAACTTCAAGAAGCATGAGATCCCACATATATTGGAGGATCTTGTGGTGAGCTTAGCGTCCCCACAAGGGAATGGGTTTGCTTTCTGCATGTGTAATGCATTTGTTTGCAGGTAGCTTATGGATGGAGAGATTGGCATTAAATGAAAAACCTATTGCTTCTAGACAGTGAGAGCACTAAAAATAAAATGCAAACCATTCATTGTGAACCTGTGTCATCTCAGGTCCTACCCCAGCATTCAGAGCTCTGGCTGATACCCAAAAGAAAACAGGTACTCCTTTGTCATTAAAACCCTGGAGTTGGTCCCCTGCCTCTGCACACAGAAATTACTTACTGAAATGCAGCCTCAACAGATACTTGTCTAGGTCTTCTCTGGCAGAGGAAAACATGCATAACCCATTTTCTTCTTCGTTTGGTCACGGGACCTTGTTCTATCTAATGTATGGAGCTCTTCAAAGCAGTCAAGTTTGTAGGCTTTGTGCAGATTGGAGCTATTATCTAGTTTGTTTTGTTTTGCCAACAGGGATTTGGCTAGGTTATCTCCCCTCATCACATAAACCCTAGCTGTACATTTTCTGTGCATGAGTGATATGGTGATGCATCACCCTACAAAAGCTGGAAAAGAATGTTTTGTGACTTTGCCCTGAGCAAACTGACCTTCCTAAAAATGAAGCTTTGCCTTTGTGAGTGCTGCTTGAGCATTTCCTTTGTAGGATAATACTTTTCAAGAGTAACAAGTTCCGTACCTGCACATTGCAACACTTTCCCTCTACAAAGCATTCAATCTCTTCAAGGAAATAGCAATGGTTAAATGTTCATTTCTTTTACAGAGTGTAGATCTGATTATTCTCCAGTCAATTTAGTGTTTTTCTTGTGGTCTTCTCTGCTAGTCACAGGCAGTGAAATAGAGCAAAATTGTGAAGGATATCACTGTAGACAGTTAATGGAGAAACAATTTAAGGAAGAGGTCACCTTTGTATGCAGACACTGTATCCAGATGTAGTGGGGATTATGCAGATTTCTATGGGCTTCTACATTTAATTAAAGATACTGCTAAAATGTAATGCTGGGTGCACATTCAAATGAACTGAATTCATAGGGGTTTTTACTTTTTTCAGGGGAAGGATTAAATAGGGCTACTGCTTAACCGGAATATTTCTTGACACCATTGTCAAGTTCTGGTGCAATTCCATTATGTTCAGCTTGGCCACCCTGTAGTCACTCCAAAATGGCAGTACTCATGCAATAGCTCTAGCCATGTCAGTAATGTAGACAAGACTTGACACCAGTATATAGTAAAAGAGAAATTAGAGTAACAGAAAGGAGCTATGGCAGCAGAGAGAAAAACAGTCTTCAAATATGACTAAATAGATTATGAATTGACTATGAATTTCCTGAGTTGATGCATATACAAAGACCACTCTTACTTTAAAGGAAGTGCAGCCTTTTCACATAACTGAGTAAAAGTGGAGTTGCAGATCAAATGATTTTTCATGCTGAATCCAAGGCTAGGCAGAAACAACCTTAAGAAAATGAATGGAAAATACAGTCCATTCACAATATGTGAAAGAGAAGCTTCTACATATGTCAGGTTCATACTGCAAGCATGCTTTTGTTCTTCCTGGAATGACTATTTGAAAGTAAACAGGAATAGCATAACTTTAAATCATCAGGAATCTTCAAAGAAAATAATCAGCTGGAAAACTGAGCAATGAGTTGTTGGTGGCAGGTAGTAAAAATTTTTGAGGATCTGTCTTCAGTGAAAGGAATAGTTTTACTAGAATCATGAGATGTTGATCTGCAGATCTACAATCCTTCTTCAGTTCCTCCACATCCAA
The DNA here is from genome assembly GCF_000695815.1 of Acanthisitta chloris. NCBI lineage: Eukaryota > Metazoa > Chordata > Aves > Passeriformes > Acanthisittidae > Acanthisitta > Acanthisitta chloris. The sequence goes on from NW_008659120.1 coordinate 18,221, forward strand.
AATGGGAATAGTCCCTCTTCAGTTACAGTTTAAGGAAATTGTGAAGTTTAATCATCATCAGATGGTTTTCATAAAATACCACTCTCAGTAATACACTCTACCATCTGAAACAGTGCCAGGTCCCTCATATGTCTTGATTACATGGAAATATTCCATGATTAGCCAAATTCATGTCAATATACCCACTCTCGTGCCATTTGGAAAACTGGAACTGTGGCAATTGTTGTTAATAATATTCTTAATTGTTATTAATAATTGTTTAGTACTAGTTTCCTCCAAATGGTTTTTAAAGGTATTGCTGTTACTGAAACATTTTCACCAATGTACAATTTTTTGCACATTCCCTTGGTCTCATAATCCATATCCCTTAACTCAGAGACATCAAATATAAAAATCATTGGCAACAGAAGATGTTACATTAATTTCAAACTTAAGTACTGAATTTTGAAGTTGCTCTACTTGACATCTGAAATTATTTATTTTTATTTCTCGTAAGTCCAATAGATTTACCCATATAATTCAGGTCAGGCCTTTGTTTGGGTAATTAAAGGAAATTAAAATTTTGTAAGAAAGCAGCTAATTTTTGTGGGGGCATGGGACTTCATTTTGTACTCAAGCAGACATGCGGAATTAGAATAATAAGATATGCAGAACTAGAATAATAAGATATGCATTGCTCCTTAATGGCATGGCTTATAATAGTGCAAGGTCCAGAAGGGCATGGAAAAAGAAGTCTGTCGCAGTTCCTGGGTCCTTTTTGCTTCCAGAAGAAGAAAGCAAAGCCCAAGCAATCCCCTTTTTATGTTGCAGTACTGGTAGAGGCCATGCAAGGAAGTGGTTCCAGTACATTGGCCCACACTGACCTGGGAAAATTCTGTTGATTTTAACAGTAGCTAGTCTAAGAAAGGTGTGGAAAACCTCTCTAGTTTTCCCTGATAAGTCATAAACCTGCCACCTTCAGAGGGAGGCCTGGGTCTAGATAGACCTGGACAAATCTTAACATTATGGTTGACTCTTCTCTAGTGCTGTGACCTCTCTCCTGGTCTGTGACCAGTCCCACCTTCTGCACATGGGATTGCACAGTGGAGAGAGGCAATAAAAGTCTCAAATGATGGTCACAGTCCAGGGGGTCATGCTCTGCTGCTGTCCCTCCTCTCATATGGCCAGACAAAACACTGGTAACCATGAATAACAGTCAAGCGTGGGAAGGCAGTCACCAGGTTTTGCCTAAAATGGCTAAGAGAACATCCAGAAAAGAAGTACTGAAGAAAAATGACATTTTGGAACTGTTTGACTTTACATTGCTTCACAGAATAAAAATATGTCCTGAGCTTGGAAAACAATTGGCTAGCTTATAGGCAGGAAATTAGGAAGAAAAGACTTGGAATACTGTATGAGGAAAGCAAGCCTCTCCTCAGTTCTATGTGAAGGCTTTATGTGGCATTGGCTTTGTATTAAATTTACAGGCCCTTTTTTCCCCACAAAGGTGATCTCTCCCCTGTGAAGCAATTAGCTATTAAGAATCAGTTTCATATTCATCCTCCTGATTCATGCCACACATTTGTGTTCATTGCAGAAGGCAAGTTAAGTCCCTTTTGTAAAGAGCTCTATATAATTTTATGGTCATCTGCAGAAAGAACATAACTCAGTGTAATTTGTGTTGCAAAGCTCACCTATTGTGTAGCACTGGGAACACTTGCAAAGCTATCTGTAGGAGAGTTGCTGTGGGGGTTGTTGAGCAGCATTAGCTGAACGGCAGCTTTTGGGAGGTGGTCCTGTGAGGCTGTGTTGTATTCTGTGAATAGGGATGCTCAAAAGATGTCTCCAGAGGCAGACAGTTCTGCACTGAGATGTTCTTGCAGCACATTTTCAGAAAAAATAGTTGTGAGGTTAGTATTTTTCACCAGCACAGGCAAGGTAGAGCTAATGAAATATTTTTATATAGTAGCAAACCACTCTGTTCCTTTTGAGTGAAATAACCCAGATTCTGCCACTGCTCTGGCTTTGGACAAATGCAAAGAAGGCACTCACAGTAAATGTATAGTTAGGGACACATTTGAATAAATGAAAGACAGTGGTGATACTGGTATGGCTTTGAGATGCTCAGGGGAATTATTTCTCTCACTGTCTCTGGGTCTGGTATAAGTACTGCTGCCATTGCTCCTCTGAGAAGTCAGGATACACACTGCAAATAAAAAAGACAGTCTTTTTGGAGTATTCACCTTTCTCCTTCCTCTTACTTGGTGAAGAATGTGTAAAACACACAAAGTGACTGATTGTCTACCCCACCAGTCAACCAGACCTTGCTAAAGTGCAACTTTACAGAGGGATACCTGTGATCAAATTCTCAGATGTTATGATAAGGTGTACAGTATCACCAGCAGGGGAGGCATCCTGATGCACACAGTATGATGCAGTGTATGGACTTTGGTCCATATTCTTAATTTATATCTTTAGAGCCATATTGTGTGAATCCATTACCATAATCCTCTGCACCAGCAGTTTTCCTCTAGATTACCCTGGTGCCCATACACTAAATGCAAAAAGTCCATGCGTTGAAGTTCCTTGTGAATAGGTTTAGACTTGCTGTTCAGGCATCTGCATTTCCATTTGGACCACAAAGTACGAAGTGGAAACCTTCAGAGTGAACAACAGGATCCCTAACTTTCATTAGTTTAATTTAATTTTCAGTGCAGATAGTCATCTTGAAGCAGGTGAGTAGAGAAGAGAGAAAGTTTGAAAAATTGCATGTCAGTTCAAATGTTAGTGTTAGTACAATGGCAAATAGAAGATAAGGAAATAAGAAAATAAGAAAAAAGAAAAAAAGACCCCCAGATAAACCCATGATGCTTCCAGTTCTGGTCTTCCTTTTCATTGGTACAGTGGTTCAAAAAAGGCTATCTCGAAGAGCAGGAAGCATAGCAAAACTACTGACTGGGTAGTTTCTTCCATAGCTGAAGAACAAAAGACAGTATTCAATGTGTCAGGATACCACAATGAAGAAAAAGAGCAAGGTTAGAGAATGATCTGAGTGTCTGCCTTCTGCAGCACAAGAATTAAAAAGACACCTAACAAAATTTCCAGATAGTGGATTTCAAAACAACACCAGGCATACTTTTCCAAAAAGTGCATAATTAAAATGGGGGTGTTATTGCCCCAAATTGTTTTTAATGCCAAAATAAGGTAAAGAATTTCAAAAAGAGGGAAAAGAAATTAATGGAAAATACCTCCATTAATGGCTGCTAAACAGCATGTTGCAAATGGGAAACACTGCTGTAGGAATTCCCTGTCTCACTGACAGTCGAAGGAAGTCTGAAGTGGAGGAGAAATGCCAGGGAAGGATCGCTACAGGTTTTTCCTGTTTCATAGTCTATTTCTACAGCATATTAGAGCATCTGCACTACTTTCAGTGAATGAACATGGATATGACCCTCTATTGCTCATCTGAGGTTCTTAATATGCATTCAAAACATTTTCTCCCCTGTCTCTTATTACAGTCATTGGATTCAATCCACTTTTCCAGACTTATTTTTTCTAACCCTCAATGAGGACAGGGAAGCACATGCTGTAGAACATTCTTATTCATTATGTGAGATTATTAAAGCATGTTGTTTTCTTCAGGATGTAATCACTTCAATAGCTAAGAAATAAAAAGTGACTCTCAATTCTGAAATGCTTTGGTAAGTAAATGTTGGATTTTTGGTTTCAGTAAGCATCTGGCTGCACTGGCCACTGTCAGAGAGGAGAGACTGAAAGGAACGCTGATTTGTATGTTCCAGACAAACTGATTCCTGGAAGTTACATTTTGATTCCAAAGATTAAACTCTCTGCTATGTTTCATATGTTTGAAGGACAGTATGCTTTATTTTCTTTAGCAGCAAGCTCAATATTTCTGAATGTCTTCAGATCCTTTTTGACTTTTCGTGCATGTTCCTTCTTATTTGTTCCAGTTAGCAATATGTCTCCCAGATAAGAAGCACTGCCATTTAACTCCCAGCAGACCAGGCTTTTCTACTCTGAAGCACTGGAACTTATTAACTTGGAAGATACTTAAGCTAACATTCATTTTAGCAGATCTTATACTATGTGGCTAGTATATGTTTAATAGAAAAAGAACCACATATTCCATCCTTGTATTTTCTTGAGTCCCAGTAAGTCCTCATTTCTTTCTTTTTATTAATTGCATGTATCTAATTGACACTGATATTAACTGTATTGAAAATGGAAAGTGCTTTATGTGGCAGCACAGCTGAACATACAATTTTCAGATATTGCAGAAAATCATAGTTCCTTTGACAGACATAATCTCTAGTTCAACAAAATCTGGGTTTGAAGAGGTTCTCTTCTTGTACAGTTCTCCCAAAAAACTTAGAGTGGGATTCATCTCTACTCAGTAGATATCTATGTCCAAGCTAATCACCCTGGGTTCCCCTTATATGTACTGAAATGCATGTCTCACCCTGTTGAACAGCATAATTTCCCTCATGCTTCTCAGGAACAAACATTGATTCTGCTTAGGGTGGAATGAATCTCCCTATGATTATCCAAAGTGTCTGTAATGTGCCTGCACTGCATTCTCTGTGTTTGATCAGGTAAATCTTACCTTAGTTTCTTATTATTTTTCTTAGAATTACAAAATTATACAGAATGAATGATGCCACTGATGGAACAGCATATCTGTACCTCCTAGGATGTTGAGTTCAGCATGGGTTTAGAAACAGATGGGTTACCATTCTACTTTGTCTTCAGGCTAAATATACCTCAACTCTTTTTTCTTGAACTTTTATACATACTCTCTGCACTTTGTTCAAAGGTCCACTGAAATGCAGGCTGAAAACCTGTAAAGAGCAGACCAGCCAAAGCTATCAGCATGGGACATGTTTTTAAGGACAATTTTCCTGTGTATTTTCCCTTCTACTGTTTTCCTTGCTCATACCATTTCTAGCTTATTTTCAGACTCTTACCCACTACAATGTATAGATGATTTCTGCAAAACCACAGTGTGAGTGGTTGCTCCCCTTTCATGTGAGTGCTGTTGATTACTCCTTCCCAACTGGCATGTCTCACCCTGTTGAACATCATAATTTCCCTCCAATTTCCAAGATGATTTTCAGTAATAATCCTGTTGTCCAGCAGACTTGCAGTTCCTTCCAGCACAGCATCATATACTTATTAAACAGTATTATCCTTCATCCCAGTCTTTCTCAGTGCTGTGTACTACAAGACCTAAGGCAAACTTTTGCTGAACAGCATGGAATACATACTGCTTATTGTCCACAAATCATTTTTTTTGCTCATAGTGAGAACCTTAATTGTACAGAAGCTGAAAATCCAGATGTGATGGAGATGGCAGCTGCAGGGAGGCCAACATCCAAAATCAATTTGGTCATCCCAGGGAGTAGTTGCTGCACCTGAGCCCAAGACCTTTCTGTAGCTGTAGAGACCTGTAGATAGTCCTTCCTGTACAACCCTGGTCCCAAGTCTAGTCAGATGTTGGTCATGGAATTTAGTTTTGTACAGAGAAGTTCCTGAAACAAAATACGAAAATGAGGCTCATAATATGTTAATGCGCCAACTGTTTGTTCCAGATCTAATCTTGGGTAGAGGCACAATTGATCATTCTCACTTTGAATATTACTGTTCCAGTGAAGCCTGGGAAAAGCCCAGTTATAACATGTTTCTAAATTCTCCTCATTTGCCTTAGTTCCATCTTTGAACAGAAAATACATATTAAAAGATGTTACAAGTACAAAATATTGCATCATGCATAGAGAAAAGGGCAACTCCGAAAATGGGGTCTTTAGGAATATTTTGCACCCTGGCTCTGGAATATGCTTGAACCAAAATATGACTTCTCTCTACACAGCATGTTTACTACAAATATATTTACTTCTAAATAACCTGTGTTGTTTTGCTGGAAATTTTTTAGTAGATAGCCTTCTAAGTCAATTTTCTGTAAATCTTTTAGAATACTTTAATGACGAAAAATGTCCTTGCTTGACTGAATTAGTTTAATTCAAAATGATGTATATTGCCAATTCTAATAATAATTTAAATCAGTAAGTGGACAGCCTTGATTTAAATAATCTATTATAACCTCATTTTCAATTTTTATTATAATTATTTTAGCAAAGGTAGCTTTGTCCTTACTGGCATATAACCATTAAAACTTCTTGATTTGGGAATGCATATGTCTTTAGAATAAATCTGGCATATTTCTGCTAACCAAGACAACATTTGTATATACCATGTGTGTGTGGATACAAAGACATAGACCCAAACCTATATAGAAATATATCTGGGGTTTGGCATGTGTCAGTAAGTAGTAACTTAGCTTGATATATACTTATTTTGATCTTTATGTCTCACATTTTCACTGTGTAAGATGATGAATGATATATTTCCTTTCTACTAGATGATTAATGTTTTATGTGCAATTTGTGTCAAATTACATTTAAATTGCAATAAAATTCAATTAAACGCACAGAAACATTTTAATGATTAATTTGATAAAACCACCTTCAGTGTGGTGCATGTATCAGAGAAAGAAGTTAATGAAAAATGTTTCATGTTCAAAACATAATTAAATAAACAAGTAAATGTTACCGTTAATTAGTTAGCAAACCTTTGTATTTCTTGTCATCATGCCCTTTAATATTTTAAAACTACTGGATCACTC
>NW_008659120.1:24930-31646 GCF_000695815.1 Acanthisitta chloris
CAATCTCCTTTGGTGCGACTTGAAACCATTTCCTCTTGCTCTATCAGTTGTTACTTGGGAAGGACAGACCAACTTCCACCTCAGTACAGCCTCCTTTGAGGGACTTGCAGAGAGCAATAAGATCTCCCCTGAGCCTCCTTTTCTTCAGGCTAAATGCCCCCAACTCCCTCAGCCTATCCTTGTCAGACTTGTGCTCCAGACCCTTCCCCATCTATGTTGCCCTTCTCTGGACTTGCTCCAGTACCTCAATGTCTTGTAGTGATGAGCCCAAATCTGAACACAGAATTCAGTGTGACATCCCCAGTGCCAAGTACATTTAATTTAAATGAATATAATTATATTGGTTTAGACTTCAGTACAGATAGTCATCATTTCAAATGGCTTATTTTAAGGCAAAACACGTTTGTCTGAAGAAAAGCTAATTTAATTAATAACCAGGATTTATCTTCTTTAATAACACACAGAGTTAAAGCAATTGAAAACAACAATTTAAACAAAGAGCATTCATTTCATTGAAGAAGAGCAGATTCACAGGTCATCCAAAACACCTTTTCAAGGGGAAAAAAATACACGAACAAAACAAAAACACTGCTGAGTGACACTAGACATCAAATGCTCCAGTTAAGACTACTTAATGCAGGACTACCTGACATTTATTTGATTCTGAAAATAACAATGATAGATGAGTCATTTTTCTTTAGCCTTGCTACAGCAAGAGAGGGGTTTATAGTCTGTTTTTGTTAGTGTGAATGCAGCTTCCACATCCTTATGGATAGTTATCTGCATCTTGGGGAATAGGGGGAGTGGGAAGGGGACACACAGACCTGCTCTCAGTCTGTAGGTCTGGTCTCTGCATCCATCCAACTCAAATGCCAAGCCAGAAGGATGTGAACAAGCACAGGTTCACCAGCTGGATGATTGCATTGATGCGACAAGGACTAAGATGAATGTAACGTTTCTGAATGGAACCTGATGTGTCCATCCTGGTTTGGTGTCCAACAGCAAGCAAGGAAATGGCTGCAAAATCCAAAGCAGATTGACTTCTTGCTATGACTGTTACTCAGATTAGGAGCTGGCATGGGCCTCCTGGAGCCCCGTGCTTACTTCATCTTTGCTTCAGCTGAACACATCTGTCCCTTGTTTTTAGGCTCCCTCCTTCTTGCGGGGTCCTTGGGTTGTCTTGGGAGCACCTTGCTTGGGTCCTGCTGGCCTGGAGAGGAGTCTGTGAGTGCATGTCTGTGCAAAAGCTGTACAGACAGATTGTCACCACTGTAAAGCAGAAGCTCAAGAAAATCCAGCACTTCTCCTTCAAACCCTGACTTCTGAGGTAAATTCAAGTGAGGATTTTGCTTGGGGCATTTTAAAAAAAAATTAAAAAGTATGAAATAGGTGTGTCTGTTGTATAAATGTCCCTCTTATTGATGTAAATATGGTATGAACAGGTGACAGGCATTTAGAGACATTTTCTGGTCATATTTCAATTACTTCTGGTGCTGAGGTGGTTCTCTTGGAGCAAATGATCAACACAACATTTCACAACATCTTTCCTACTCAATATAATACTGCAAGTAAATAACAGCCTTTCAGTGAGCCTACTCCTTCTTTTGCATAGGATGTAGGAAGGTCGATGTTTTCAAAGACATCCCATTAAAAATATCCTCTTGTTCCTAAAGGGATCAGAATTCCAAGAATCCTGCTGCAAAAGAAATAATTAATTTTGATTTTCTGTAGAATCAAGGGGGTGGTATTGTGCCATTCAGATATGGAGGTATTATTTGTTATATAAAGCAGATGAAAAATAACATTGGCGGGGGAAAATATTGAGAAAAATGTCTTGTTCTGTTTTGTTTTGACAGGATAGTCAACTGTCTCAAAGACTTCTCCAAGCCAGAACAGGACTCTGAGCCAGAAGTATTCCTCAGGAGTAGAATAAATTACTGCATGGATGTTTGTAGGAGAAGTCAAGATAATTTGTTCTACACAGGAAACAGCAAAACATCTTCAAGTTGTTACTTTTGCTGGCACAGCTAAAATTGAGTTTCACAATTTGAACATTATTACCTTATTATACATTTATTTTGGGGCCCAAAAGAGTGAATTTCTGGATGACAACAAATATATGGTAAATAAAAAGTTAGCTCAGGAAAGATACAGAGGAATGGTTTAATGTGTTATAATCTAGTAATTTGTTTTACTCTAATGCCAACAAAACTGAAAAGGCCCTAAGTACAAGGGAAAAGCAATAATCTAGATTTCCAGCTGCTTACTTTGCTCTTGCTATCATGTAGCTGGAAATGATACAGTCAGATTGATATCTGTATTTAACGGTAGGTGTGAAAATGCAACCTCACGTTATGCCTGCAAAAATGAAAATCTCCTTTATAGGACTTCACTGCACCCCTGACCTGACTGTAACCACTGAGGAAGGCAGAGCACAGCTTGCTTGTGCTTTAGAGCTGCTAGAAATCTAAGGTCTGCCTGTTAGCTAGTTTCTTATGTCTTGTTCTAAGTAATATTTTATCTTACTCCAATTAAATAATTGTAAGTCCTAGGTTTTGGCACAGAAATGCTTCTAAGGATTTAGGTGATGCTGATTGACCCCTTGAGAGCTGCTTATTGGTACAGGCTCACTCTCCTAATCCCTCTGTTTCCTTTTAAAATGGTGGCAAATGTAACTCCTTGCTGTAGCTCTAAATTTAGCAGTTTTGGTTTTTGTTTCAGTACCTTATTTTCTAATCTAATGATATATGGAGCCTTCCAGGTTTTAATCCTGCCTAGCAGACTGGGAAAAAGTCTGTGTATTTCGGTAGTAATCTACTAAAGAAATCTATTGTAGATAAAGCAATTATGTCTTTCATTTGTTCTTTTTTTTTTTCCCTTGGGCTGACATACAGTTCTTTCCAACTCTATAAAGGTGTTTTATTGCACTTACTAAAAATGTCAAGGATACTAAACAGCAATGTGTAATTTACAATAGACTTTGTAGGCAGTGGAGTTCTTAGAGCCACAGCTTCCTGAGAATATATTTATTACTATTTTACTACCTGCTGTAGTATCCAGTCTCAAATTCCAGTGTATTTAGTGAAAAACCCCCAGAAGGCAGGGAGAGATAGGGACTGCTGCTAGAAACAAGTGTGTGATTACTGGACATTTGCCAGTTTACCTAAGATAAATGGATATTATTAACCTTGTTGACCACACTGAAGTGCTTTAATTATGCAGAAATGCAGGCAGGAAAACATTAAACTAAAAAAAAATGTGCTTGAATTAAAGTGTTGGCGTTCTGAAAAAATAGAAGTCATCCCATTCCAACAAGATTAAAGTGACCTTGGTTATTGGTTAAAAAGCAAAGTGAAGATACATTCCTTCCATTTTAATGTCTGGGTTCTTTGCAGGAGTTGGTGTCGGTGAGTAATGTAATGCAAGGTTCAGATGTACAATAATCATGATGACTTATTAATATGTTGATGTCAGCTTGACAAAAGTGGTTTGCATAAGCACTAACTATGATGTTTAAATGTATTAAGCAAGGAGGTTAAGAAGTCCCTAGGAAAAGAATGCACAAGTAGGTAAAATAGCTTTGGAGCAACGTTTTTAAATACCTATGTCACACGTCCTCTGCTAGGCTTTCTAAAAAGAAAGCTATGACTGCAGTTTCAGGCAGGAATAGCATTTTCTGTCTCTGTATTGATTTCTGCTGAAGCAGCATGCACAGGTTTGTCATCATTTTAGTGCATTTGTTCAAAACTGAAATGAGCAAAAGCAACAAGTGTTAATTTGGCCCCATTTAATTTTAATCTACTCTGACAGTCAATACCTCACACTTTATGTAATAGCCCTTTACTTACTGCAGGAAATGTCTTAAATGGTGAGACAGGAGTCATCCTGAGGAATATTGAGGAAATGTGTTCATGTTAGCAGCTGTCTGGGCTTGTGGTAGTCCCAAGGAAGCCACCACACAGCTCTTTCACAATGGCTCACAGTCCTGGCACAATCTCTTGAGTCCAGATGCCTTTTCTGAGTTCCAAGATTCTTGTCTTAGAATCCTGTTAGGAGTTTTCAGAGCAGCACCCACAAAGCAGATGGCACAGCACCCAGATTGAGGGTTTGTCTCTGCTGGCATTGTCTTGCAATAGGATCTGAGGATCAGCCAATCTTCAGGAATTAAGTCTCTTATTGTATGATTTTCATTAGCTTTACTTGAAGAACCCATAACTACACTTGGGACCATCTTCAGATGCTAAGTACTTTGGTAAGTGCTGGCATGATTGAAGTCATTGACTGGAAATGGCACAGAAAGAAAACTAGATGGTATTAATATCCTGGAGTCATTAACTCTTGCACATCAGATTTCCTTTCTCCATAACAAATCCTGCAGAGCAAAGATGTGCAAGGTAATCAAGTAAGCCTAGCATTTTCTTTCTTTTTTTAATCACTTATTTCCTTTTATGTCTCTAGCTAGAGGCAATAAGTTGTGGCTATGGACAATCAAAGGGGGCCTGAATCCACTAGCAGAGCAGTAGATTTTTCTAAGTGATTCATCTGGGTGAGTGTCACCTGTGCTGTATGCTTCTGAAGACTCTGACACGCTCAGTTTAATGCCTACTGCATTTCTACATGGGGCTCTGACAAATACTTGATTGACTGAGAATAAAATTCCTTTGAAAACCATAATGGTGTAGACCTGGAAGATGGTATTGCCTTGGCTGGTAACAGGTCATAAGCTTTGTGCTGAATTTGCAAGGCTGCAGGACTGAGGCATGTCAGGTTTGCTTTGCCTGAACTCCAGGTGACCTGCCTGAGTGCTGTTTTACTTGCTGTAGCTGTAACAGCAATTTTTCTAATTGACCAGGTATCTACGGCTAATTTGTTTTACTTTTGTTTGCCTTTCTACTGTACCTCCATAGTTTTATGACTTTAACATAACGATGTAATATAGAAAAATACAAGCCTGGGAGGATAGCAGAAAAGTGACAACACAGGGCATGGCATAGAGGAACACAGGCAAGGGATGAGAAGAGATGGGGAACAGGATGGCACTGCAGATCTGATGGCTATAAACAACTCACCCATGATCAGTTGAAAGAAACGCAGACCTGGAGCTGGTCAAACCTGGTTTTATGGGTAACAAAGAGAACAAAGAACAAGTGTTTAAGATGTGTAAAAGGCATGATATACAGTGAACGTAGAAGTGACATGGAGCTGCAGGCAGATTAAGAAAGAGCTGTAAAAGCATGTTGATAAACATATAAAATGGACCCCCAAATAGATCCATAAACCCCAAATGGATCCTAAAGAGAGGAAAAAACCATCAATATGAAGATCATTCTCCTCCTAGTTAAGGAATCCAGATGGTGATGGCTTGCCATGACATGCCTCATTCCCACCTCTGGAATGGAACTACTAGCATTGTGACCCAGAAGAGCAGGTATGTATGTATAAGTATGGGAATTTTTTAATTTTTATTTTTCACATAGAAATATTTTTTTCCTCTAATAATTAGATCTGGACTAAGAGTGATTAGATGGCTAAGATTTCAGTTATATGAACAGTAGATTCATGACTTTATATGTATCAGGTATGCTTTTTTTTTGCTACTAAACAAAATATTGAGCATGACAAAACAGAAGAGGTCTTAGGACCATTGGAAGGACAAAATAACTGCATTTATAGCAAGTGTGTCTGAAACAAAAAGACAAACAATGCTTATTAAGTTAGGCTGGAGAAAAAAGGTAAAAAAAAGGTAGAAGAATGACATATTTGGAAGTCCATTTTATCTATTTATTTATTTTGGGTAGAACATTCTAAGTCCCCATGTATCTTAATATGGTGATACATGATTCATATTGTGAAGGCTTAATGCATAGAGTCATAGAATCATAGAATGGTTTGGGTTGTAAGGGACCTGATTCCAACATCTAATTCCAAGCCCCCTGCCATGGGCAGGGGCACATTCCATTAGATCAAGTTGCTCAAAGCCCCATCAAACCTGGCCTTGAAGACTTCCAAGGATGAAGCAGCCACAACTTCTCTGGGCAGCCTGTTCCTGTGCCTTGCCACCCTCAGAGTAAAGAATTTCTTCCTAATATCTAATCTAAAACTCTCTTCAGTTTAAAGCCATTCCTCTGTGTCCTATCACTACACACCCTTGCAAAAGACCCTCTCCAGGCCTCATGTAGACCCCTGTTAGGTACTGGAAGGCATACATCATCATGGTATGTTAGCTGAGCTGTGGTTACTGTCCCTTCTTTTCTGCTTAGTGTGTGATTAATATAAAGAAAAACAATTTTGCCACTCAGTTTCACTGTGGAATGTGAAATTATCTACCTCACATTCACCATATAAATTAAGGGTATGCACACAACTACGCAGACTCTCTGTCTCACTGACAAGGAGGGGCTCACATCCTAAATGTGAGATTTGTGTTTTTCTGCCTGCATTCTTGTAGAGTAGTAACCAGAAATACCTTGCAGCTGCATGTGGTATATGAATTCCTATACAAAAGGACCACTCTGTATTTTAACTTACCTATTTATCTGGCTTGAATCCAGATGCAAATACAAGCAGTGCTGTAGAAATAGTGACAACTTCAGGCCTTCAATTATGAATACAGAACAATTTATTAACAGCTTGTAGAGTCTTATCAGCTGTCTAATGTGCTTGTCTTTCCTCAAGATGTATTCTTTATTTTTGAAGAACAAGCAATAAATTTCTTT
>NW_008659120.1:31660-40175 GCF_000695815.1 Acanthisitta chloris
GTTCTGTGGACTTCCATCTCCCCAAGGGAGAAAGAGTAGTGAAGTAAATATGACTGGCTCATACCACATCTTTCACTTCATTCACATTCACTTCATTTCACATATTCATCAATTAATTAGTTAGCCTGCACAGTGGGCCACGGAAAGGGAAAAACTGACTGTCTCAGGTTGCACGGCAAGTTCTGAGAGGATTCAGGGTGAGAACATGGGATGCCTTGGACTTTATAAGCATGTTCTTGTCTCTAGGAAGTAGAGGCTAGCTCAGATAAAGGACTGAAGACTTTGAGCAGGATGTATGCAAAGTTAAACTACCCAGGTTCAAAGGTCTGATAAAAGCATCTTGCTAAATCTGCTGTAGTATCTTAACTCACTGATCATAGCCCTACTTGAATTCATGGTAGTTTAAATTCAGAAAATATTGCCCCTTCCTTGGGCCAGACCCATTTCTGCCTAAGCAGATGAATCTCAAACTCCACGATAACCTGACAGGGAGCCATGATGGGGTTGGACTGGATGATCTTGGAGGTCTTTTCCAGCCCAGTTGATTCTATGATTCTATGATAAATATCACACAGAAAAAGCTTTCTAGAACCCCTCTGGGGCAGGTGAGTTAAATTAACTCAAAATGTATTCAAAATGGTTTTCTGTTTGCTTTCTTTTGAAGTGCAACTACTAAGGATAGCACACCCCTTGTGTTGTATCAGGTAGCCAAAGGATTGTATGTTGTATCAAGGGATTAATGGTCAGTGCACTCTTCAGGTGCATATTCACATGGAGGATGAAAAAAATCTTGCTAGGCATCCCAGTTATTCTGTTTCGGTCCTTTTCTGTTCACCTTTATTGCCCTCTTTCCTTGTGGTGTATACTCTAATCCTCAAGCTGCAGAACACAGCCAGACAGCAGTTACCTCCTGAAACAAAGAATATAATTTTTTGAAGCCATGACTGTAGGTGCCAAGAAAGATTGAGGGCTTGGATCAGACCCTTTCTTCACTTCAACATTGGCTGCTCACCAGCAATGATCTACTCTTTATCTGAACAGTAAGGGTGACTTTTCTGAGGCATATAAACACGCTACTCTCTACACTCAGTGCTAATTTTTGGAGTTTATAAAGCCACTGTGGGGTCCATAGTATCCTTTAGGAATCTAACTCAGGTTTCACAACCAGCCTCTCAAGCTGGACTCTCAGCTGCACTGTATATGTGTCAGTGTTACAAGGAATCCATATGGAACAAGTGGTGGAATGCACCTCTGAGAAAAGAGTACAAATCCAGAATTTCTGCTGGCAATGTTATGTCACATATTTTGCTGGATGGTTTTCTTTTCTTTCTTTTACTTCATTTTACTTTACTTCATTCCTTCTAAAGTCTATGACATATACGCACACGGGAAAATCAGGTTTCCTGTAGCCCTGGTGACATTTAAATCTCCCTAGTCCTCTGCCCCCTTCTGCTTAATACAAGAAGTGTTTGGTGTTAACTTGTTTCACATGGCTACTAACAGGTAGTTGTAACAAGACTGGGACTAAAAAACATCCCACAATCTATAGGAAGATTGTTCTTTATTCTTCAAAAGAGCATTCTTTCTTTCAGGAGAAGTCAGCTTAAACTTTGTGATGGCATGATAAAAAATTCATTACTTCCTGCTGTTGGGTTCCAAATGTGAACATGTATGTGTTAGCACTCTTGCCACTAGAGTCAGTGGGTGTCAATAAATTTTCAGTCTGAAGCCTCCCTGTTGAAGGGTATCACTCTGGATGTCAATTATCCATGATGTTCATATATCTTGTTTCACACCATTTTTCCTCCTAAATCAAATGAGGCAGGTGCATTTCCAAAGGCTGTTAACTTCAGTGACAGTGGTTCCCCCCCGGAGATGTGTGCTTCTAAAGTATTAATTCTCTTCAATTAAGCTTCCTAGATCATGCTGCATTGATCAGGCAATTAATTGATTGCTGAAGACAAAGATTCAGCTGTTTCTGTTCCCTATGAGTTACTCACCCTCTGTTTTTATTTAAACTCAGTACTACTCAAAAATATGGCATTCATTTGTAGTTTGGTGTATACAGGCACACTTTGGTGCATATAGCATCTTGTTGCTTGTTTTTGTTTCACAACTCAAAGGAAATTGCAGCCTTATTTCCAACATCACAGAAAGCTGATGGATGGAGGGCAGTGAATTGCTGTGTGTTTATTTATTATTTAAATAATGCGAAAATCAAGTGGCCATTAGATGAGGTCTGGAACTGTAAGCCTAATTCAGTTGTGCTGTGCTGTGGTGCTGTGAATAGACATGCTTCTTTTCTACTGTTGTAGGATAAGAGCATTTTGTTTCTTCTGAAGCTGTGGGAAGTTATTTCCCCTATAGAATCTATTTGTTTAAAATAAAAACTTGGAAAATCCTAGGATAAAAGAAACAGAATACAAAAAGGTCTCAGGCCACAACCAACTACAATAATTGCACATTCAACCTTTGCTCTGTAAGTCAGAACAAACCGAAAAGTTAGTAGGTTTCAAGCACAGGAATCAGAGAGCTTGTACCTGGGAGGTGTGAATTCTGGTGGCCAGTCAGATTAGCATTTTTTACTTTCTGTTCTCTAGAGTTTCAAAGCAAATATAAAATAACAGGGACTAGAAAATAATACTTGCAGTAATGAAAACCTGATGGGAATGCCAGTTAAAGAATATATTCCAGTAAGTGTTTGAATGTTGCAGCTTTCCTGGAGTCTGCTGCAGCTTGTAGGAATCCTTTCATAGTCTTCTGAGGGTTTTGATTTGGACTGTTCATGAGTTGTTGAAAGGGTAATAGAGACAGTGATATTCAGATCCATGATGGAGCCTGCTTAGACACACAAAGAGAGGGAATGAATTCCACAGTGAAGTCAGAACAGAATGTAATTTCTGTTCCATCATGGGAAGTATCTAAATGCTCAAACTTAGGGAAATGTCCGTGCATGGCACATGCCAATGCTGATACTGGCACAAGTCTTTAGCTACAGATGAAGCCAACCCTGGGATTCATCCCTTTTTTTCACGGTAAGTGCACTGTAACCATGATTATTGATTGAACATATACTTCTTTAGGCATGTATTTGTTTTGTTTCTGTCTCAGATCAGGATGGAAGGAAGAAATCTGCTGACAAACCTACATGTGAGCTTCCAAAGTTGTGGGTATTTTTTTTCAAAGCCATCAACGTATTACTGCACATTGGGTTTTGTTTTCTTTTGGTTTCAGGAGGCATTTTTATAAGCATTCTCATATGTAAAGGCTGATTTTAGTTGAATCAAAATTCCAGATCTTTTGTGCTTTATTTATCTTTGCTTTAAATATGAAATGAAGTCATAAGCACTGTTCTTGGTCTTGTCCTTCTGTTCTTCAGCAGCCAGAAAAATTAATATGAATGAGATTTTAAAGGCAGAGTCTATGGTAGTGACTTGTCAGACTTCTAAGAATGTGGTTTGTATCCATTTTGATTTAAAGCAAATAATTTATTCAAAAACCAAAGAGTCAGAGAACTAGGTCCTGTGGGAGGAATCAGAGAATATCTCAAGTTGGAACGGACCCATAAATATCATTGAGTCCAGCTACAGTACCATCCTTTGTGTCCCTACAGGCTAACAACTGTTTGCCCCTACTTGTGCATGCATAACACATGCTTCGCAGTTTCTGTCCTCGTGTTTAATCCTTGACAACTTCAGGGGCTTCATTTGCAGCCATACATAGTGAAATATCACCAGTGACAGGAACATTGCCACTCTGCTTCTCCTGCAGAGAATGTATTAATGTATTATTGGCATGTGAGAGTTTAATCAGTCCTACCTGTCTGTCCAGCCATGCCCTTGACTTGTGACAAGCTAATCTGAGAGAAGTAAAAGTAGTTTAAGAATTGACCTGTGTCAAACCAACATTTCAACTTATGTTTGCTATTTTTTGTGTGAATATAGAAGAGCTTATGTATTAACTGGAAAGGGCTGTCTCTGCTGCTAAAATGCTTAGTGCCAGGATGGGATAATTTGTTGAAAGACCCACTCATCTTAATCTTGAATATTTCCAAAATTGCTTTTTGGACATCTTTTTGATGCTTCCTTCAAGCTTTCAGCTAGATGATATGTGGAAATAGCTATGTGGTGTCTATAAGAGTATTTCTGGGCTGTCTGAATGCTGACTACACGGCACTTAGATGATGCATATGTTTGAAAGATATGTTTGTTCTCCTAAAGAGGGGAAGCTCGACCCAGTTATTGACATAGTGAGTTATTGGATTGTACTAGTCATCTGCTACCCTATGTTTTACTCATACTTGAGCTCTCCACAAGAAGTATATTCAGTGCTGTAACCACTGGGGCAGCTCATAGATCCAAATGAAAGAGACAAAGGAGAATTTTAAGGTACAGACCAGTTGGTTATCTTCATTACATCTTCATTTTCTGATTGCTCACAGATGCCCGTGAGCATAAACTGCCTCATGTCCACATGCTTAAGGCCATTTTCCTTTACAGCTTCTCTGTTCTTGCTCCATAGTTCTTTGCATGATGGGCCTCCTTGGTATGCTGTGTTGTCTTGGTGACTCAAAAATATTTTTATTTTATTTGCTTTTTCTTCTATTGAAATTTCAGAAGCAATGGTAGAACTATGTTATATTCAGAATAGTCTTTTCATAGGATAATAGTGAGGCTATGTGCTACATGGCATGGCAATCTGTGAGGAAGTTTGAGAGTAGGGGAGTCTGTTGAAATGGAAGATGTTGGAAGATTCATGAGTGGGGGAACCAAAGCTGGTGCAATGTCATCCATACTGCCATTTGGAAGCTGTGCTTGCAGGGAAAAATTTTCCAGACATCTCCTGGGCTTGGAGTGGGAGTTAATTGGGTTGCTCAAAGCAAACAGATGGGATCCAATATTCAAGCATTCTCCTTGGCTGTCAATTTCTTATTCAGCAATATCTGCCTATTAAGTTCAAATACTGGCAGAAAAAATGTCAATGAAGAACAAACAGAGAACAAGTAAAAAACTCGAATACAAATAGAAACAAAAAATGGCAATGGAATCAGTTTCCGTAGTCCACGCAGAAGATGGTGGCTCAGGAGAATTTGTTCATACATCACATGTGCGAAAGGTGCCTGAGGAGAAGGATGATGGGCTGCCAGAAAGTAGCTGAAATGACTGTCAGGGGTATTCTAGTCCAGAAAAACATGAGGAAGAAACCCAGCCAAACTATGACATGCAGGAGTGCATCTTGATCCATTTGGAGTAAACAAATTATTTTGGTCTTATCCTGGGGAAAAGGCTCAGTGGACTTGATCCAATTAAAGTGGAAGCAGTGAAGCAGGAAGGACTGAAGTAAATCTTACTGCTGTTCTTGAGCAATAGGAAGGGCAATAGGATCTCCAAAGCTCTAATCTTCATTAGGTGAGGGGAGAAGGATGTATGTAGTTGGGTATCTTCCCTGTCAGTGTCAATCTGGGGAGAAAGAAAAGTGTGCCATTAGGAAATTTAGGTCTGAAAAGGAATGAAGAATGAGATATATGGACAGATGCAATAGAAGGAAGTGATTAGTCCTGAGAGACTTTTCCCTTTGCAAATTTAAGAACTTAGAAAAGCTGTTTAATTATCTCTTTGCATTTTGACTTCTGTGACCTCTTTACAGAAATGAGCATTTACCAACACTTTCAGTCTAAATATAATGAAAATGTAATCAACTTCTCCAAGGCTTCTTGTACAGTCTACCACACCACCACAAGACAACTTGAGAAGAATGGTCTTTAGTTAACTGACTTTGCTGAGGCATTTTCAAATTTAGATTTTGTAAGAAGGAGGAACCTTGGAGGAACAGAGGAGTGTACAAAAGGTTAACTTTAGAGCTCAGAGTCACTTCAGATTTGCAAATGGCATTGTCATCCTTGCAGAAGCCCTGGAGAGACAGGAAGTAATTAGGGTTCATAGTAGGTGAGGAATAATTAGGAGCTGCTGAGAAATAGCTGATGAGGACATCTCAGAGAGTGCCTGGGAAAAAGAGCACTGCAGCTCACATACATGTAAATGAGCTACACTTGTGATCAGAGGTTGGCGTTTAGATATAGGGTCTCTTTTTGCATCCATCAGCACTCCTCAATTCATACACCCTTCCTTGCTCTTGAAGCTCAGTACTGAGGAATAATTAGGAGCTGCTGAGAAATAGCTGATGAGGACATCTCAGAGAGTGCCTGGGAAAAAGAGCACTGCAGCTCACATACATGTAAATGAGCTACACTTGTGATCAGAGGTTGGCGTTTAGATATAGGGTCTCTTTTTGCATCCATCAGCACTCCTCAATTCATACACCCTTCCTTGCTCTTGAAGCTCAGTACCTCCTGTCTCTGAAGCATTGTTACCCTTCTCATTATAGTAGTAGTTGAACCTGTTCTTCCCAGATGAGGTCCACATATGAGGAGGCAGTTGGACCCAGATGTTAGCAGGCCATTAATGTTGTCTTTGTACAAAGATTCTGAATGCTGTCCTTTGTGGGTTTTGGGGGCTGATCACTAAAAGACATGATGCCCTTGCATGTAGTCTTGACCTGATATCACACTGCAGGCAGAAGAAAGATGAAGCCCTAGCACTATTCTCTCTGAACCCACAGAGTGAAATAATGTAGTCAATCAATATAATATAAAGGCAGTATGAACACAGGCAAAGTAGTAGTTTGGTAGAATATGATCTCTGAAACATTAGTTTTGGAGTGAAATTCTTAACTATGGAGAGTCCTGAGGCAGTGGGTGGGCATACGTGAATAGTTGAGAGTAGTACTTCCAGACAGATTTACTACTTCTAGGTGGGGTCCTATGGCTGTGCTAATGTCTGGAGCTATTTTTAGATCCTCTAAGCAGAACTTTTACCTTGGTGTCAGTATAACTGAACTCAGGAAATCCAAGGATCAATTTGTTGCAGTGGTGTGACAGGAGTGGGTCCATGGAGTGGTACAGCTGTAGCTGAGGACTGGGTGACTGGAGTTTTGTACATAATACCAGCTTGGGTCTTGTCCCAGGGACTGAGTACCAGTCAGCAGTGATTTGAACATGTTAGGTGTGTTCCTGGAGCAATCCATTTGGTTTTGCTTTCAATAGAAACAGAACCCATTCATGTTCTTGAAGACTGAGAAACAAAGCATGGTTCAGTAGGGACAGGCATGAGAGCTGCTTCAAAAGTGCACTCCTGATCCCAGCTAGGCACTAGAGCAGATCTCCTAGATTCTTTCTGTGCCCCTGGTGCTCCTCTGTAAAAGGGAGATGCAATAGAACTAGGATAAAGCATTCCTAAGGGAGAAGGGACATCAGAGGAATAAAGTGAGGGTTAAACACAGCTGTGCAGAATGAGTGGCTTCTCTTCAATTTGACTTATCCTATCAAGGAGCCCTGGTGGGGCCATCCCATGATCATTGCACTAAGATTCTTCAAGTGTTGTATGCTCTGTCTTGTGTCCCTTACTCAGGTGGATGAGAAATTGTTCCACTTCTAAGGGCCAAATTCACCTGCCATTATATAAAAAGGTAGCATTTGTACCTCAAGAACAATATTTATTTGCCAGTGAACTGTATACTGTACTGAACTTACATTATTTAACACAGCAAACTGTGATGTTATCATCATACAATTATACCTCTTGAAAATTCTGCTTCTTTGATTAATGTACTATTGGAATTTAGGATCTCCCTTTAGCAAGTTGTGATGTTTTAGGCAATTTCATACTGTTCAATTTCCATTTATTTTTATCAGTAGGAAGAAAACTGTTTTTCTTCTGCACAACAATCCAAAGAAAATATCTATACCCATCTATTCTTATGATAGATGATCTTTCATTTTCATTATACTTTTATGAGTTGAGCCTATTAAAATGTGAAAATAAAGCCAAGCAGATCCACCATATCAAATAAAACGCACCAATGCGTTTTTACTATCGACCTGGAAAAGGTTTTTTTTCCATCAGGCTACCTTGCTTTTCAAATTAAATGTCAAGTATCATGTCTCCCCCAGAGATCTGAGCTACAGAGCAAAGTTTAGATTCATCAACTACATAATTATATTTACCTTAATACTTATTACATATCAAATGACTCTGCAGGAACATGAATAAATATTGGGTTTTAATGTTATTCCATTCAGAATTTTACTGAAAGAAATTTCACTGCTTTAGCACAGCTGTTTGGCAGGCCAAAGAATTTCATGTATTTTAAGGGAATATTCAGCTAAAAATATGACTGCCCTCATAGGAAATAGTATTTCTCTTGACTAGTTATCCATCACTTTTGTTGTTGAGATGTTGCATGTGGGTTCCTGCAATCCATAGTGCAATTCCACTCACAGCACTGTTGCAAGGTAAATAGGTACTGAAATCTGTTTTACCAAAGGAGAATTGCAGTGCAAGGACCAGTGTCCTGTAGCAACATGACATACTTCATGGAAACTGGAGGCTGCTTTGCTCATACCCAGAATGAGGATGCCTGAGCCCTTGTGTTTTTCTCCTATGTTCAATGCATGGAC